>NC_050177.1:36798803-36983803 GCF_008315115.2 Sander lucioperca
AACAGACGCGCACATACACAGTCAGCAGCTCACTCAGAAATCACATTAATTCTGGTATGTAGTCACGTGTGTGTGTGTGTGTGTGTGTGTGTGTGTTTGCTAAGCTCTCAACAGATGCACATTCAAAGGATTTTAATACATTTACAAGACATTCAACACACTGTATACTAAGCATGAATTATTTATAATATAATTATTGTTTGTGTCGGAATGCTATCTATCTTTTATTAAATCTCAGATATTGGCCAACTTATATTACTCGATTTTGAATTTTTAAAATAAACTGAAGGATAAAGTATTTTTTTTTTGGGCTACTCCTATTAAGCCAAACAATCTACTTTGAAGCCCATTTGATTATCTGAAAATGTATTCTCAAAAGGTTGAGAAAGGGGGTGTTTGTCCTAGCTCATGCAAAGTTGCCATTAAGAAGATACATGGTTTTTAAAGGCCAGCGCCAATATCGATGTTTCCCCTAATATGAGTTATATGACATGTTTAGGTTATTATAATTTATTCTCAAACTGTGCATCAGACCAGATGTTACACCATAACATGATGCTTTCACAAACATACACGGTTCCCCAACATCCTTTTTCTCACCCTGATTGCATTTCTGGAGGAGTTTTTGTCGTCCACATTGACAGTGAGGGAGAAGAAGACGGCGGTGCTGTACACACCCTGGGTCCTGTACAGGAGCTCATTGAAGTCTGGCCTCTGTGGGGCACCCTCTGTCTCCCACCCAGCAGCACCAGGAGGAGCCCCCACCAGGTCCCACCCCCCACAGCTGTCTATCACCTCCGTCATGGGGTCAGAGCCCAGCTTGTCGATCTCCTGGATGTTGACGCAGGATCGATAGAACTCCTTGACCTTGCGCTCTGCTGAGTCTGGGCCGCGCCTTCGTATTGGCTCCAGTAGGAGGCGCTGTAGTTTCTCCTCATTGTGTTCTCCTATGGCGGTAATGATGCCGTAGCTGAGCTTGTCCTCAGGGATGCCGTGGCGCCTCAGCCAGCCGCCACAGGCAAAGGAGTAAAAGTCCTGGCAGGGTTGGATGGTTGGGTCAATATTGGCCTGAACGAAGCGTGCCGCCCGCAGCAGAGAGCGTTTGCGTTGACAGTCCTGTCGGCACTGTGGATCCTGCTGGGCGTCCAGGGAAATATACTTGAGTGCCAGCATGCTGCCCAAGATAACGCACATGCCTGCTGCAAAGACCAGTGCAGAGAGGAGGCAGATCTCCCTTCGGCTCCATCGAGGAAGCCCTCCGCTGCTGCTGGTGCTGCTCAGATCTTTGTTTCGTCCGTTTGACATGGTCCCTCCCCGGCCACGCCCCATATGACGGTCCAGGCTGCCCCCCAGGTGAAGGGTCATGCCATTGCTGAGGATGTCACTGCTATAACGACCACCGTATTTCACTTCCTGGAACTCATCATAGTGGGCTGTTAGTGAGTATGTCTTCTCCATGGCAATGGACTGTCACCAGGTTAGAAGTAGGAGCAGGGCGTAGAGAGAAAAGGATGAAAGAGGAGTTCTTTTTTATGTTTAGTATACAGCCATGACTACTCCTACTGAGACAAAAGGGAGAACTCCCACCACAGGGCAAAACACTGCAAAGTGATTTCAAAATCCTGTTGGCCCTCTTTAGGCAAAGTCCCCTTTATTCTTTTCAAATCAAAAGCCGGCAGAGCGAGGGGCTCCCATTGTGCATGAGGAATCTCATGGGTCCTGCTCTCTCTCTCATCCTCTTTCTCTCTGCTCTCTTTCCATTTGTTCTCCTCTCCTCCCTCTCTTCAGCCAGATACAGGTGACCTGTCGATAAAAATAGAAATGAGATAGGGGAGGGCTGTAAATTGAGAGAGAGAGAGAGAGAGAGAGAGAGAGAGAGAGAGAGGAAATTTAATCCATGATTACCACAGCAGAAAATGACAAAATAGCATCTTTTTGGGCAAATTTTCCCCACTTTGTCTTGTCCCGTTGTTTGTCGGCTAAAGCTGTTGGATTGATTGGTGATAGTCATCCCGCAGGGAGACAATGTCTCCGGGTGACTCATGGCTTTGGAAGGCTCAATGGAGACAGGAGCAGAGAGTTGAGCATCATCAGCTGGGCATGGAGAGGTGTGGCAATCACCATAACTTAGCTTGTGTCAGTCTTTGATGTAAAACTTGATATTATTACAGAAGGACAGGGAGAATTTATGTCCTCTGCCTAACCAAACTGAAGAAACACACACACACACACACACACACACACACACACACACACACACACACACAGAGGGCATCAGCTGCCATAATATTAATCATATGCGCATACATCTCAAAGTGTTTTCGTTTATACTGAGGATAAATACACTTGAACACAAAGACCTCCAATACACTGGATTCATAGCATGTGTATGCATTCATGTCATGCGGCAAAAACTACCAGTGTGTGTGTGCGTGTGTGTGTGTGTGTGTGTGTGTGTGTGCGCGCGCGCGCGTGCGTGTGTGTGCGCGCGCGTGCGTGTGTGTGCGCGCGCGTGCGTGCGTGTGTATTTGTGCTTCAGTGGCTAGATGCAGTGAACTTGCTGAAAGCTGTGAAGGCGATCTGTGAAAATTGATCCCTGTTATCTCCTCTGAGAATAGCAAACTTCAGCACTGATGTCTTTAACAAGCCTCCCTCGCCTTATGGGAGTGCTGTATGTAGATAAGAAGAAAAAAAGAAGAAAGAAAGAAGCAAAGAGAAAAAATAAATAAATAAAAAGTTTACTGTTTAGGCTACATGTGAACAGAGAGATAGGTAGCAGGTATCTCATCCTGTGAGAGTTGGTAATACAAATAATGAGGTAATGGCAAATGGGTGGTGAGTGCTTTATTTCGTTTTAGGGGGAAATGGGGAGGATGACAGAAAGAATACAGGGAAAAGAGTGCTTGGGTGGTGTAGAGATAAAATTGACTATCACTGCAGAGATTTGGTCTTCCTGGTGGCAATAACACTTTGTGTTTGTTGGTGGGAAGCCAACTAGGGGTTCACCTTGCAACAACCCTAGGAAAAATGTTCATATTGAATAATTCTGAAGTGTACGATTTACGTTCAGTGGCAATGCAGGGAGTAGTGAGGTCCTCACATAGCAAAGTAGAAAGGAAAGCCTGAATTAAACCTTCTATGTAGCTGCCAGGGTCTGTGTGACAAAAATTCCATCATCTGGGGTCCGTTTCAGAAAGCAGGTTTAGTGAAAACTCTGAGTTTGTTAACCCTGAGATGAGGGAAACTCTGGGTTTTCTGTTTCAGAAAGGGAGGTTAATCAAACCTGAGAGAGAGGGGTAACTCCAGCCCGTTTCAGAAAGAGAGGTAACTTAACCTCAGAGTCAGTTACTATGGTAATTGAGTCTGTGAACCTAACCTGGTCGGGAGCAGGTTTTCTTCAAGAAACCTCGAGTTTCTCTCAGTCTCCTCCCTCTGACACAGCACGCTTAAAATTTCCTCATTCATTCATTCAGTCTGTATCAGGCGTAATTTAGCGCAGTTTGTTATCTGCATGAATAAAAAAACTTATTGGTTTATGGCAGATTATAAAATGTTTTTTTCTCAAACATTGCATGTCCTTTTGTCGACGATCCCGTTGATGACAAAGCTGTATTACTTCACAGAGAGTTTACGTCGGGAGATGATATGAGTCCTGACTAGATGTATTTTTGAGAGGTTTGAGATTTGAGAGGTAATTTCTTCACAGTCGATTAGATATGTAGATACCTTATCCGTCCTCATATCACTAACATCCACCATCGTGGACATGCTTTTACATCCCAGCAGATTCTTTGTGTCACATTACGTTTTTTGAAAACGGCAGTTTTCTTTACAACATTGGTGATGCGGATCATATTAGTAAAGCCACTGTATGCTGAGCCGTCAGAAAAGTGTGCCTCGCTCTGAAACGTTTTTTTTTAAACGTTTTTGTAGTGTTCCCTGGACACATACCAGTGAGAGCTATTAATAAGAATTAAATGATTATAAATTATATTTCTGTTAATGATCATGGTGCTGCAGGCTCAGAATGGGATTAGTAGTAGGCTAGCTTACTTTTTCGCCCGCAGGATTGCACCTAAATGAAATTATAGGTGAAATACCATTCCAGTTTTCACCAGTAATATTATAGGTTACCTGTGATTAAATATGAAATTAATACACTGTCAATGCGCAAAGACTCGAGCAGCAATTTCCTCCCACACCAATTCTCTCTCTTTTGCAGCAGCCGCTATGTTGCTTTTTTAACGAAATACATGTTGAAACTCGCTGTATGTGCGCATGAGTATTTCCGCCGACCAATTTGTTTGTGGTTGTTACCATGGTGAATCGTAGTATCATGGCTCTATTCATGCTGCCTTTTTATTGTGGTGGTGCACGCGCTTAGCGCTGAGTCAACCTACTCCGAGTTGATTGAACCAACTCAAATCAGCTGTTCTGGAACCGAAAACCCATCTCAGGGTAAATCAACTCAGAGATCAGGGTTAGACTCAGAGTTTGTTAAACCTCCTTCCTGAAATGGACCCCTGGTCTGGGTACGCACTGCCCAAACTTAATGATACCATGAACAATCCGCACATCATATCCGCAAACAATCAACGGGGTATGTACTGGCAGTGCCATGCCATTCTTCCGACGGCTCAGGATTCCAAAGCCCCAATAGTCTGAAAATATACCGAAAGGCCATTTGTCCAACAGACCGTTATCCCGAAAACAAACAGGCACTGTTTTGAAGGGCCATTTCTCTGATGGCACACTCCCAAACAGAAGCACATGGCTAATTATTAAGCAGAATGACTTCATTGGACCTTCCTCCTAAGGCAAACGCAAGAGCCTCCCAAACTCTGCCTCTGATTAGCTTACCCTATTCTAACCCTAATGTTAACCGGTCTTATTTGTCATGCCTATAAATATCCAACCCAGCCAACGAAGGCAACAAGTACAAGCTAATCAGAGGTGTAGACGGGCGGGTCAAAATCATGCAACTTTTGCCACAATGGTTTGGCCGAGATTGTGCTGAACAGCAGGTGAAGCTATGAGTCAATTTAAATGCGCTGGGAGTTTGAGTAGAGACTGGACAGCCAGTGCCACCCTCTTTGGACAAAAGGATGACAATGTAGCTTAGTCTTGGATAGCTAAACAAAACAAACAAAATATGATTGCTTTATGCAAATATGATCTAAAATAAAACAACTTGATTGGCTGTATGGAAACAGGTTCACATCTATGTAGATGGAAAACTAACATTATTCACACAAATTAATGCAAAACGAGCAGGCGCCATCATTTAACCAAAAAATATCAAATGTAAATTTCTCCCTTTTGGTTTGTGATTTCTTCCGAAGTTCTCCTGGACACAGGAAATGTGATTTACAGAGCAGATATACAAAAAAATATTTAATTTCTTAAGAGTCTGCTAATTGATTTACAGAAATGAACCAGTGGCTGCCTAAACCGGTAGAAAAAAAGCATCCAAAAACCTAAAAAAAGATGTATTATTCATACAACAATGGTCAACAAGAATGTAAAGTATACACAATGTGTAGTTAAAGAGCCAAAACTGCCACACACATCGGCATGGTCTTTTAGTGTGCAGGTAAGGGTTGTGGATGTGTGTTAAAGTGGCCATATTATGCTCATTTCAGGTTCATAATTGTATTTTGAGGTTGTACCAGAATAGGTTTACATGGTTTAATTTTCAAAAAACACCATATTTTTGTTGTACTGCACATTGCTGCAGATCCTCTTTTCACCCTGTGTTCAGGTCTCTGTTTTAGCTACAGAGTGAGGCATCTCACTTCTATCCCATCTTTGTTGGGAGGCACACATGCGCAGTAGCTAGGTAAGGATCACATCAGATAGCTGTTTGTTTCTACAACTTCAGTTAGTACAAGGCAGGATTAGCCGGGAGACTTCTTCTAAACGAGGGCGCACTTCCAACTTTGCGTGGAATACCTGCAGACGAGGGACATGTAAGTAGTTCTTTTGTAGATTATGGTGAACTAGTGTGTGTGGTAGCAGTGTTTTGCCATTCAGAATGAGCTAGCTACGGTTAGCCACCTTTCTTTAACTGCCACCTCGTTTCGGCTAGTGATGTAGAAAGCCGTGCAGATTTTGAACAGCTCACCTGGAGAGTGAAGGTAGGACACATTTAGAAACCAGTATCTCACTCAAAACAGCATGGATGTGTTTTTTTTCTGCACCAGAGACACAACATAACAGCCCAAATCCCAGAAAAAGTGATTTCTTCATAATATGGGCACCTTAAATGCGTCCAACTTGCATATTGGACAACATAATTGCTTGCCGTAACACCACTCTCTCAGCAAGGAAAACATTTGCCAGTTGGCAAATGAGTACAGAAAGCGTGTGTTTGGTTCTTTCATGTGAGAAGAGGAGACACAACAGTATAAAAGTGTGGATAGTAAGGATACATGGAGAGATGGAATTGAATAGATAGTTGGAGGACAATGAAAAATGTTCTTTATATTAATTTTGAATGTTTGTTTTTGACAATCTTGCATCCCGTGTGACAAATGATTAGTGTATCTTTTGTGGTATTAATTTCCCCATCCTTTTGGATCATTACTTCCTACCCTGGTATAATACAGTGTTGGATTTATAAAAATGATCTAGCCTTCTTTAGGTATGTGTGTTGCACAGAAAATTAGCACCAGGAATGTTAATTATATTTTAATTTACTTATTAACTAACGGTTGTTGTTCATACATGAAAGATAATAATTAAAGTAATGATCAACATTATCATATAATTAAATATCAATTTTACAATTACAAAATACTGATTCAACATGCACAGTTTGTAAAAGCTTTTTGCTTTTTCTATTGCAAACGCCTGTGGTTTGGTGGATGTGTCTCTGACAAACGTCCTTTGCAAGTGATTTATTTTACATTTTCAGAAGTGATAACAAGTGCAGAGGGGACTGGGCATTCAATTGTGGTCGGAGGGGGGGAGGGTAGTGTGTCTTTGTGCGGTGTCATTATCAATTCAACGTATCATCCATCAATCCTCTGCCTTGTTACACACACGCAATTAGAAACATGCGCTATCTGTGGCATTGCATCCAGTCACCATGAGCGCATAGTCTTATTTCTTAAAATGTATATACAGTATATATTACTATATAGTAAATGTTATTGAATTGCTGCTCAAAATGTATGTATTTTATCTTTGCAACCTGTCTCCCTTTGCAACCTGTCTCCGTCTCTCTTTTGAATGCAGGTGCACTTTCACATAATGTCACAACTCCTTAAGCATTATAATAAATTATGATGCACGCATGCACACACACTCTGAGTGGACACCCAGCGTACGGCTAATGGATTGGATCTTGTGGGTGCCATCACAGGGAGAGGCATGCATGATGAATAGCTATTTACCAAACATGACAGAGCCTCATATCTTCGAGTTATACTAATACTGCTGCATGCACACACGCACGCACGCACGCACGCACGCACGCACGCACGCACGCACGCACACACGCACACACACACACACACACACACACACACACACACACACACACACACACACACACACACACACACACACACACACACACGCACACACACACACACACACACACACATAAAATGCATCAAAAAACACACCCTGGTGATACATAGCGCCTTGTCAGTTGTCAAGCATTTCCCATACATCTTTCCAGCAACAGACAATGTCTTATTCACTTATAGCATGGTATCTCCACGTGTGGTCTGGGGACCTTCAGGGGTCCTGCAGATGACACTAAATGGACAGAAAGTTCTATTAAATCCAAATGAACCACAAGATCTCCAAAGAATAACTTAACACTACTTTTCATCCACTTTTTTGAGTAAATTACATGTACAGTCACTTTAATACACTGTTAATTACAACTGAAATTATTTTCCATTTTTCCAGAGAAAATCCAGCATTTTTGCCTTAGACCCCCAAAACATCTGTGAAAATTCTACGTTTCCTGGGACACTCCGCCCCCCGAGCGGTATAGACGTTTGAACATGAATATAAATTCAGATGTTATATCTAGGCCTTAAAACATCTGAAAAGCATCAATTTACAGGGGACATAGAGGAACACTGGGACAGTCAAAGCACTGTGAGGGGAATTTTTAAAGGAGGCACGTGAAGCGAACTGCACACTTTGAAGGCTGGGTGGACCTTGCTCTTGCTTCTTTAACCACTAATAATAAATCCTCAGAGAAGATCAATGGGTAATCAATAAACGGAGGCCTCTGATGGGGAAAGTTCACATCGCTGTTAAGGAGATTGTGCAGATTTATCACAGTTCTCCCTGCAAAAATGTAGAAGGTCCAATGGAAAATCAGCTGTGCGCAATGGCTCAATATAACTGTGCAAGGTAGCAGTGGTGTGAGTTGATTTATTCAGTAAAGGTACAAGTGAAACTGAATATTTTACTGGGTAGATTTGTTTCCAAAAAACTCAAATTCCTTGAAAGTTCCTGCTCATTGCAAATGAAAGCTATCAGCATGATCTGTACTCAATTATCGCCACAGACTTTCAGTGCTTTACAGGCTTTAGTGCTTTGGGACTCAACTCTGCAACACATTAAAATTGTTCCCCATGGTCTGAGAAAGCAGTCATATTTGTTGCTAGTGAGATGTAAAGTCACCTGTGGTCTAGCAACAGAGTTGCAAACGATTGCTGGAGGGCACATTAAAAAGGCCATAAATGGTAGCCGTTAATATAAACTCTGTCCATATAATTTACTTGTTGAATCAATAGTAACAAAAACACGTTCCACCTTTCGGTCTGTAACCAAATATGTAACCAGCTACTCAACCCTCACCATGCATCTCCTGCAGTTTAACTACACAGGAGGCATACCTTTAGCAACAGATCTTCCTCAAAACTCACAACAATGTACTGTATATTATACTCTGAATGTTTCCGTCACTTTCCAGCCTAACTTACAACTTAAAGGCATATGTAACTTTTCCCTCTTCGGTTCCTCTACAGGTTGTCTCATTGGGACTACAGCTGCGCAAGCTGAAAAGTTACATAGTGTGCCTTTAAACATTAACATACATTCACTGAGAGCAAACTCCCTTTTCTCCGCTGCAGTTTGTGATGATATTTGGTGGTAGCCAGAAATAAAGGCTAAGTGGGAAACTCTGCTACTTTTATCTTCTCTCAGGCGAGTTACGTCACCTGAAAGCCTTCTATAAATTGGTTTATTATCCCCTAATCAAAGTGGTCACAGAGCCTGCCCCAAAAGCTGTACGCCATTTAGAGGGTTCAGCGTGGGAGTCAGCTCCCTCGAGCCTTATCTTCGGTCGCCAGAGGCTGCAGTAGAGTGCTACGGTGCGTTTGTATGGGCTACAGATTTGGACACACAGCTCAAGGGTCCCAGATACTTCTTGTGCCAGTGCAGAACCCCCTTTGTGGTGCCATTAAAACGTTTAAAGTGTTGTGTATGAAATTTCCCCATCAGCAATATTTAAACAACCTAATTTAAGAAGCACAATTGGCTCTTTATGTCTATTTTATTATTAAAACAGAAGTTTAAGTCATTCTAAAGAACAATTAGACTGAAGTACCCTTGAAGAACTCTCTCTCCTTCACTCCATTCTCTCTCTCTCTCTCTCTCTCTCTCTCTCTCTCTCTCTCTCTCGACAGACACAGACAGACAGACAGACAGACAGACAGACACACACACACACACACACACACACACACACACACACACACACACACACACACACACACAGGTATAAGGCACTGACATACTGCAACTCTGTTAACCGTAATGACTCAAACTCCTTTTTTTATAGAGCAGTATGCCAAACTACGATTTAAATATTGGGATTTGTTAACACTTAACATCTATATATGGGCAAATCTTTAGCAAACCTTTAGCCCTCCTGCGATATTGAGCTATTAGTATACTGTATCTACTCATATCAGAAGTTCTTATCCCGCTGGGTGTATTTCTGAGGAGGGACAATGTCGAATGAAACATGACTGTAAAGATGTGTATGCGGTGTAGGGTTTGGATTAGTTAGGGTATCAGTTTACCAATAAGTGAAGAAGTATTCAATTGCACTGATTTTGAACGGCGTTCTGTATAAGGGAGAAAAACGTGTCACTAGAGGTGGACAGAGCATTTAAAACTGCTACTGTATGTGCAGGTAAAGTAGCGCTGCGGTGTCACATAGAGAGCGACTGTTATGATTTCCAACTTTTGGGTGATGCAAAAACTCGTGGTGCGTAAAGACGCAGACCAGACTGCTGCTGCTGGTGTGCAAAAAAGAAAAGAAACCCCGAATTGTGAGCACAAAACCGTCAGTCCTACTTTTGCGCATATATTATCCCATTATACAGTTTTTGCTGATGATGAATTCCAATGGCGTTAGATAAAAACGTTTTTGGCGAATCATTAACAAAGACGCAAACAACATGCAAACGGTAATATAGAGTAGAAAATGAATGATAAAACGCATATAAATCCGCAGTTATTCCTTCTATAAAAATTAGCTACAGTCAGTCAAGAGTCAACTAAAGTAATTTCCAATTTAATATTTTTTTCTCTTTTTAGTGCTTTGACAACTTGCCGACAGGCGCATCTTATTACTGACCATCAAACTTCTAGACCCGTTCATGGAGACCGTGAAGAAAACACCATGTGCGTAAGAATAAGTGGATCTCTCATCAACGTATCGGCTGCTAAAACGTGACTTTCAAGTTAATCTGTAGCAGTTTTTCCTTTATCCTCGCTCTACATAACCAACATGACCAGACGTGGATTTAGCCTACAAGAGCCCTTTGCCTGCCGTGCCTTACCCCGATAGTATAGCCTGGCTGGTGGAAGACCCGCTTCAGAGGTGTGGATAGCCCCAGAGCGATGGAAACTTGTATGAAAAGACCATACCTGTGGCGAGTAAATCAAAATCCCCGGCGGGAACGTAAAAGTGCCTTCGCTCTGAGTGTGTAGATAGCGGACATTCACTCCACTGAAGGTGCGACTGGATTATCCTGTCCCCCTCCGGAGATCGGCACACACCGGGTCCCGCACCGCTCTCTGCCGCTGCTGCAAATCACAGCCTCCGATGTATGGAGGAGAGAGAGAGAGAGAGAGAGAGAGAGAGAGAGAGAGAGAGAGAGAGAGAGAGAGAGAGAGAGAGAGAGAGAGAGAGAGAGAGAGAGAGAGAGAGAGGATCCTTAATTAATAAGGTAAGGGGCACACACACACACACACACACACACACACACACACACACACACACACACACACAGTCACACAAGTTAAACAGATGTTAATCCTTTGCTTTTTATTATTCTCTTTCATTGGTTGTATTTTTAAATGGTATTTGTAATACTGAAGTCAAATGCACATTTTATAATATTGTTCAACATATTTGGAGCATAATTTAACTTAACAGGTTATTATTGTTAGTTATGTTCTGTTTTTGTTTTTTTCAATTGGGACTTTTGATGCTTACCATCAAAACATCCATTGCCAACTCCTGCACATTCCCACATATCCACATTTTCAAGTGATCTAAAAGCTTACAATGAAAAAAACACCATACTGTATACCATAAAAATAATCCACAACTTCACACCAACCAGAAGTTTACTGTACCTGCATGGACATGATTAATGAATGAAGGAACAGCAGGATATATCACTGTTTTAGCCCATATGATTACTGTTTTTAATGCATGTAAGGTGATCTTGGGTAAAATAAAATGTATTATTATTATTATTATTATTATTATTATTATTATTATAGTCAGTAGCCTAATGTCTATATTTAAGCTGTCAGTCTTCTGTTAATGTTTACAAATGAATGAATGAAGAAAGATTTGAATTTATACAATCCAGCCAGCTCACAGAGAGAACATCAACTCATTCCCAAATGAATGAGTCTATTCCACTGATTGA
Organism: Sander lucioperca; assembly: GCF_008315115.2. Lineage (NCBI taxonomy): Eukaryota > Metazoa > Chordata > Actinopteri > Perciformes > Percidae > Sander > Sander lucioperca. The sequence goes on from NC_050177.1 coordinate 36,810,731, forward strand.
TATTATTGGGCTGCAACATTTTATGATAATACCAAATTACAAAGTCTATTTTAATAAATTATTCAACCAGTGCATATTAGCTATGGAAACATTAATCTCCATTGTTGCCTGGAAGTCACACAAACCAAACTAATCAAACTAAAAGGTCGACTAAATATTATTATGCAAATCAGTTGAGTAACTAACTGACCATTTCATTACCCGGCTTGTTCAGTGAGAGTAAAGCGCTTATAAGGGGAAGACTGTTGGTAGATTTTGGAAAGTGTAACCACAAATATATTATTTTTGGCCTTTTGTTGACTTTTTTAACAAAATAGAAAACAACAGAAGGTGCCAGTTTTCAAAATTGCACTTGATTGCCAAGGTGACATGCTTAAAGTTTTAATAAAAGGCCGGTCAGCAGGTAACGGACAGGCTGCAGGTTAAACATACAGACAGATGGGAACAGACAGGTTTACAGGGACCAAAAACAGAATGGCTTTCAACATATTGGGGGTCTTATGGGTAATGAGGGGCACTTGTCACTTGTATTTGAAGTAGGGTGGTGACTGGCAAAGGTGGGAAACAGGTGTTGAATAACAAGGCTAAGAAAGGTCCAGAAAAAAGCAGTGAAAGGGAGACAGGGCAATTGCCATCATCAGTATGGTGATTTTTGGTTAATGGAAACAACTCCATTTAAAGCTGCACTAATCAATATTTTCATATAAAAAACGGAAAGAAAATGGAAGGAAAATGAAAGAATTATCACCTGACTCAGCAGTTTCCCTCAGCTTTGAAGCATTTTAGCATCTTTCAGCTCATTGTTCTGGTTTTATGGTACGTAACTTTACCGTTGTGGTTCAGTTTGGGTTCAGCTTCACAGCACAATCTCAGGCAGCTGTTTTCAGTGAAGATGCTCTGATAAACCCACTGTACACTACCTGCCCAGGCCCAGACAGAGTTAGCAGCTAGCTGGTGAACATGGAGCATTTAGCAGCTAAAGAGCCAGATATGTACCTCAGGAGTTGGTGGAGACCAACAACAGAGGTTAAAGAGAGTGAATATTGGACTTAACATTTGTCAGATCACCAGAACTTCAAATTAATAATAATGTTGCTCTGAGTTTGGTGGATGTGTTAATAAGCAAGTGTTTGCTAACACATTCACCACATCAGTTCTAAAATATGTTTAAAGTGTTGTTGCTGTGACCTAAAGTAGTCAGACATTAATTAATTAATTCAATTAATGCAGCTTTAAACTATTGTGATGTGTCACATATTTTTTTGTCTTATATTGCCAGACTCTCCTCCGGTCTGGCTAGTCCACACAGCATTCCGGGATGGGAGAAAAACGTGCTCTGGTTTATTGGCATTTCTTTAAACCAATCACAATCGTCATGGGCGGCACTCAGCGCCGCACGGAGCCCCGGTGCCTCTGCAAAATAGCCTCGGGAAGGAACTTGTTTTGGTGGAACGTATACGTTGAAAAGTTGTTTTAGTCGTGCAACAGATAACTCAGATTGGACAGATAGTCTAGCTAGCTGTCTGGATTTACCCTGCAGAGATCTGAGGAGCAGTTAACCATAGTCCTCATAAATCAACCGCAGTTTAAAATTCCAACACAAAGAAAGTAAAAGGTAATGAACACCGGCCGAAAAGAAGGACATACAGCGAAATTTCCGGTGGCAACGGAGCAATCCCTGAAGTGGAAGCTCGTGGATATAGATGACATAGTTGTATGTAATTCAAACTCTGGTGGGACATTTACGTTTAATTACACGCCGCAAACTCAGGGTAGATAATGATTAACCTCTCATACTCCAGTGAGTTACGTAGAAATGTAGCTCCTTGATTCCAGTTGATACTAAAGGCCTGTTATTCCATACGTGGTAGGATGAGGTAAACACCAAAGCTGCCTTATATAGTGAAATCAATTTTGAGTTACAGATTAGTTTCACACCACCTTTAAGGCTATCACAGTGCCCAAGTAGATTATACACATTTATAGTCAAAGTTCAGTTCAGTGAAATCACTGATTACATAATGATCGCTTGCTGTGCCTGCCTTTTCATTTACCTGGACCGCAAATGACTTTGTACTGATTGTTTCATTCCTTCCTCTTATTGATGTGATTTCCTCAGCTAATTTGCCTTTAGCTTGGGGCCATTATATCCCAGTTTCCCCAGCAGTTCCTGGGATCATTTTGCTAAAAGGTAACAACAGTGAGGGAAACAAGGCAAACCAGGCACACTGGCCTATAATCCGGCTCAGTGAAGCAGTGGATTTGGGTTCAGCTGTCAGCCCACACAGAAGCAAGACACTTGGCAAAATTATGCTACAACACTCGCGGCCTAGAGACCCAGAATTATAACGAGTGCCCCAGCAGACCGGAGAGGAGGGAGAGAGCCTCATGCAGCCGGGGTACGTTAATGCTGAGCAGATGAGCTGGGATCAATGTCGGAGTTTGACGAAGAGAAGGGGTGGGTGTATGGATGAGTGGTGTTCCGGTCCCTCAGCGATTTGATTCATCTTCATTTTTATTAGGGTGTTATTTACACACCTGCTGCCACGGGGACAGGCAAAGAAACTCACTCTCTCATCTCTTTCTGGCTCTCATGCACACACACATTATACAAACAACAACAAAGCAAGCAAACACACACATCTGTACTAAACACTTCCTCTTGACCAAAATGGAAAAATCTATATGAGCTGCAGACTACTCAGTAGTCTTTTTTTGAGCGTCTAAAAATATCTTTTTTGTCCTGGTTCACTTGCTTCATTAAGGTCCCTGATGAAGCCGACATCTCACAAAGGAAGTTAAGTCAGAGATAAAACTTAAATTATATACAGTGGAAAGAGTGCTGATTTTACAAGAGCATATTAGCCGGTATGACCAGTGATATATACTCCACCTTCCTCGGGGGTGGGTTTAATAGAATTACAGAGGTAGCCTCTAGGTAGCTCTCCTGTTTAGCCAAACTTAAGATGGATAGAGGTGGCTTGCCTGAAAGGTGCAACAACTTAGATAAGAGGAGAAGGGAGGAGGAGGAGGGGATGTTTTTTCTTCTGTCTGCTCAGCACCTGAGCCTGACCCCACCCTATGCATCCACCCCCTCTATCTTCTACTCAGACAGACTAATAGGGAACTGGGAGCACCATTTATATTCCTTGCCCTCCCACTGGCACCCTACTTCAGCTGTCACATTCTACCCCCCAGAGGGGTTACATAGATGTGTGTCTGTGTGTGTGTTTGTGTGTGTTCTTGTACTTCTGTTCTTCTGAGAGACAAGTTTTGGGTGAGCTCTTGGTATAGGGTAAAAGCTGTAATATGTAGCATATTTTAATGTCAATACATCATTGTAATACTAATTTTATATAATTAGTATAATTACCATAATTACACTGCCTCATGCCAGTGGTATTGGCACTGATGTTGATATAATTTACAACCATATTTTCCATAAACCCTTATGCTTCCTGTGAGTATGATGTTGACAAGGTGTAAGCGTTTGGGAACCGCAGGGCCGCCGACGGAGAGAACACGGAGAGGGTCAGTTGTCCCGGGGGTTTTTGGGGGGTGGGGGGGTGGGGGGGGGGTGGTGGTAAACCATTGGTTTACCAGTTAGATATTTTTTTATCATGCAAAGAATAACTGAATTTGAGCAAGCAGGACTCTATTTTGTGCTTAATAAGTTTGTGTTGTATGCTATGGCAGGTCAAAATGTCTGCTTTTAAAAAGGCCTCTTGCTCGCAGGATTATCAATCATCAGTAAGTGAGGGCACCGTTCATCTGCATGTACTGTGCTGCAGAAAATAAAGACAGTGGTTCGCATAGCTTCATTTGACCATCACTAGTGAGCGGTACTGGAGCGAAATTGGAGCGGGGGATATAAGGTGATGCTCGAACATTTAAAAAATCCGATCTGTGCTCCATCTAAAACACTCCCGCTTGCGCTATGCACCGCTCACATGCTCTGGTAGGCACACCACAGCTACTAAGTTCAGTTAAATATGTAGTTTTATCAACCTCTATGAAATTCTGTTTGTGAGTCTCTATTTAGTAGTAGGCTAACTTGGTAGGTAGCTAATTAAGGGACATGTCACCTTGAGTGACAGGTGACTGGCGTCACAGGAGGCGAGAATAGAGTGTAGGCTTTATTCATCCCACTTCATCTCCACCACGTTCTACCTTTATGTCCATTTTTGGATTAGCTAGGATTTAGGCAACGTTAAGCACTGCCAAGATGGTGATGGCCGGAGCCACTGGAGCCACCAACTTTAAACTTCATTTTGGTCAAGGAGATTACATCCATAATGTACAGTCTATGGTTATCGCCACTGATTTCACAAATCAATTTGATTCCTTGTCGATTCTATTCAATAGCAATTTGATTAGGAATATTTCAGTTATACAATACCAATTTTAGTTAGAACTATGCTGTAAATTGTACAATGAACCCTCAAACCTGGTGCATTATTAAAAATATTAACTTCAAGAATTGACCCAAAAGCAGTTACATGAATGTACTTTTTATTTAACATAAACACACCACAGCAGTCAACACAATAAAGTGCAACTCTACAGACTCTCCAGTCTGGAGAAGAAGTTCTAAAGTTTCCATGTATTGGCATATTCACATGCAATATAACTGAAATGTAACACGTCTGTAAATATCTGTGTGTGTTGTGTGCAGCCAGGTTTCCTTCAGTTCACAATGCAGTTGGAAGGAATTTTCTAATTCTGGCAGATAATTCATTCAGTTGTATGATTTAGATTCAAAAAGGCTTGCCTGTTTTTTTAAAATACTGAGTAAAATTCACTTTCTGATTTCATTAAATTAAAACTGAATTGAGCCTCATCTAAATATCCATGTGCACGTCCATGTTTGTGTGTGTGTGTGTGTGTGTGTGTGTGTGTGTGTGTGTGTGTGTGCCAGACAGTATATCGAGCCAGATGTCTGAGATGTCTCTGTGACTGATAAAAATTGAAATGAACCATAATGAAGATGGACAAGAACTTGGCTCTGATTCTCTCCGCCTCCTCCTCAGCTTTGTTCTTCCTATCATTTTTTTTCTTGTGCAGATGCTTTTCTTTCTCCTTCTCTCATTTTTCTCCTCTCCTCATTTGAGTCCAGCTTGTGTAGCTAGTGACAACGTGGTTCAATTCTATTTTCCCGTCAAACACAGGAAAAGCGATTTCTGAGGGATGTCAGTGTCTTTAATTCTAACTTATCATAATCAAGCAGAAGTGTCTCACACTTCCTCATGCAAAGGACGTTCACTATATAATCAACCAAGGGATCAACGTCTGTGGGGTTTCCCCTCCCAAGAGAAACCACTAAATCTTGAGCTAACCTTTGCTTAAATAACTAAAATTAGAAAAGCTGTTTGCCAAAATCCATGCTGATCCCCTCAAGGGTATCTGGAAATCCTTGAACCACACTTTAAAAACTGCTGACATACACAACCTGCAAAACAAGAACCTCAAATAACACGCCGCCACGTCTCCCATGAGTCACAGCTGCAATGTTCAATAAATGCTTAATTAACAGTTTTTTCTGAGAGACTCGTCTGAACACTTCTGAACGTCGTGGACTGCTATGCCATTGTGCAATAACAAAACCACATCACACACAACTGTGTATTCTTTTCCTGCACGCGCGCACACACACACACACACACACACACACACACACACACACACACACACACATGCTCACACACGCATGAACATGCAATTAAACTTTCACAATAACAAAGGACTGAGGAAAAGTGCAAAAACCTGCTATAAAAGAATGCCTCTCTGTGGAGCCTTGGAGTACTTTCTGTTATGCTCACAGACCAAGGCCTTTACATAAAACTAATAATAATGTCCCTTCGATTTCCCCCTTCCGCAGTCCCTTTTTCTCCCTTTTTTTAGTTCTTTAGTCTCAAGTGTCAGAAACCCCATTACAGTAATTAAGTCAGCGGACCCTCAAAGAGCTCTCCTTCAAACAACCGGGGAGGGAGGGACGCATGGAAGGGGAGAGATATGGCTGGAAGGAAAGAGATGGATGGAAAGAGGCTTCAGAGAGAGATGATGGAGAAACGGAGAGATGAAGCGGTGGATGAGAGTGTGGAGGAAAAGGCAGAACAAATATGCTTCACAAGACGGGAAAACACTGTGAAGAAAAAACACAGGAAGCAACTTTAAGATGTGCATGTAGCCTTTGACTTCCGTAAATCAGCAGCACCTTAACTTTAGATGTTACTTTGGTGGCTATGATCAAATGAGATCATTTTCCAGATGATTGGTAGCCTCCAGCAGCCTCTACACGTTTACAATAAACTCCACTGATTATTGCACAAAACAAGAAGGCACCATTCTTCATTACTAATAATTAGGGCTGTCAAAATAACGCGTTAAAAAAAATAACGCAGATTAATCCATTTCATATTGACGTTTGACCCGAAGCCGTTCTAGCCACCATTGGACTGTAAAATGAAGGAGGGAGACGAGAATGTGCTGCCTGGATCATTAACTGGAACATTTACTTGTAAAAATCTTCTTCCTGCCAACCCTGGGTACCGAAATCTGGTGCCACTGATATGTCTGCGCTTCTCTCTGATGCTCTGAAACAGACGATGCGGGAAACACAAACACCGCTGCACGTGACGCTAGTTAACACTATACTCAACAGCAGCTAACGTTAGCCTACCACTAGCTAGTTAACACTATACTTGACAGCAGCTAACGTTAGCCTACCGCTAGCTAGTTAACACTATACTCGACAGCAGCTAACGTTAGCCTACCGCTAGCTAGTAGCTGGATTAAAAACGGTTAAAATGCTGACAGCTAACGCTAAACGGTGTAAAGTTTGATTGTGTTTTACTGTAGAGGATTCAACACCGGGAGTAGGGTGTAACAATCTGTAGCTGCCATTGGAAAAACAACACAGACGGTGCGTTCAATGAAACTGGTAAACTACAGCTTCGTGGTGCATTTGAAGTTATTGTAAATGTCCTTTTCCCATTTGGTGGTTGTTTTTGTCGTTCAACAGCAATTTACTAGTGAAATAAGTTATTGTTATTGTTATACATTATTATTAAATCATTTAATTTTGACCATATGGCCTTAGCAATAAACAAGCCGTTCTTTAATGTCACCAACTGTTTTTTAGTACCCTTTTTTTTCCTTTTCTTTTTTTACTTTCTTAAAAAGTATCGGTTCAGGCACCGTTAATTATGTATGCGATTAATTTCGATTAATTAATCACAGAGTATGTAATTAATTAGATTAAAAATGTTAATCGATTGACAGCCCTACTAATAATAATAATAATAATAATAACTTTGACTTATATAGCGCCTTTCATGGTACCTAAGGTCGCTTAACAAATGGGGGGGAGGGGGAGGGGGGTTAGGGATCAAAGGACTTAGTGAAAAATAAATGTTTTGAGGTGCTTTTTGAACATGGACAGGGATGGGGCAGAGCGGACGTGGAGTGGTAGACTGTTCCAGTGTGTGGGAGCATTGGCAGAGAAAGCCCTGTCTCCAAAAGTCCGCAACCTGGTGAGGGGGGTGTCCAGCAGGTCCTTGTCAGAGGACCGCAGGGAACGTGACTGAGTGTAGGGGTGAAGGAGATCTGTGAAGTATTGTGGTGAGAGTCCATGGAGAGATTTGTAGGTGAACAGGAGGATCTTGTAGGTGATGCGTGACTTGACTGGCAACCAGTGGAGCTGTTGGAGAATGAGAGTGATATGCTGCCAGGGCTTAGTGTAGGTTAGAACCTTTTAAGTAATAGAAGCTACCCATTGTACTAGTAATTATACAAAGGTATCAACATTAATTTGACAATGATATTTGGTAATGTTTTAAAAAGCATCACATTGTCATGTGAAGCGAAAAGAATAGAGCTTCATCAAAGAAAGAGCAGCTAAAAGAGCAACAAACAGCATGTGGAGAAGCATGAAGGAATCAACCAGCAGGAATAACATTTCATTTCATGATTTTAGAGGCAGCAGTGTGACAGACAAAACATATCTTGAATAAAACAGTAAGTGGACCAGTTCTCAACAGAAAAAAACTGTAACTTTAGTGTTTGTGAGCCCTATTTTTGCGGCAACGCAACAACCGGCACAAGCATAGCTCCAACAGTTTGGTATTTTTCTGACTATGAAATTCGCTTTGCCAGGCTGTGTGATATTTTAGCACCGATGAGAGTTTCATTCAAAGGAGGCAGTGTGAAGCCAGTTGTTGGTATTTGGTGTGGTAAATGGGTCTTAGACTTAGCACTGAGAATAGACATCTCAAAACCATGTCTGGCACAAAGTCACTTCTCTGCCAATCTGGTGATTTTATCAACAAGACCAAATAAATACTTAAAGCAAATGTCTTATACACAGCTTCACCAAACATTTTTTTTATAATTTCTTTCTTTCGTCATTGTACAAACTAACTGCTGAAAAACATCATGGTTCAGTGTGTTTACATCGTGCCAGTCTGCACTATTCAGACAGCAACATGATTTCCTGAAGAAGCTTATTTGTTGAGCTGTCGTCATGTGTCCCTGTGAATGGCTCAGCTGTTTCAGAGCGATGAGACCAGTGATGTGGCTGCCTGAGAGTGTATTTATTAATCACCACACCCTATGATCTACTGTATATTCCACTCCACCCAGCCCTTCTGTACTTTGTGCTGCTGCATATACATAAAATATAACCAGCAAGTGCGCTTGGAGCCGCTCACACAGTGCGTGCACCTAACACCTGCCGCTTTGCACTTGTTGTTGCGCTTGTACAATTAAGGGCCCAGAACTGAATTATACAAAAATTATATTATACTTCCCTGATTTGTCTTATCTTGTCATCGTTCTTTCATGCTGGACTGGCAAAAAAAAGAAGATGAAGCAGAAAATGTAGTGAACCCTGAGCAATGCAGGCTTGCACAGAAGGAAATAGCAGCAATCCTAAATACCTCAAATGTGAAGCCAAGTGATTGTAAAGCATTCCAGAGCTTTGCCCTTAATGTAGTACTGATGGTAGTACCCCTAACAGCACTTGAAGGTCCAAATGGGTTGGGGAAATGTCTACTGGGTATGTGGACAGTTTATTCAACCAGGTACTCAAGGGACAGTTTTGTGGAGCTTCTCTGGGCACACGGCTGATTCCACACAAACAACCTCAACACATACAACTCCAGAGACCTTTCTGAAGTTCAAAGCAGTAGACAACCGACCATGCCATGGCAGAAAATCTGACAGCTCCCAGGAAAAAAAGACATCAGTCAAAGACTTAGTCTGTAGTCTATTATGGCACTGACAAACCTATGTATAATATAGGTGAGGCCACACAATCCAAAACACTGAGGTATGCACATTGAAGAAAGACTGTAGCGAATGCCAGGGAATACACCTCAAAGTTCATCATGTCATCTTGCAGCCAGGTTCAGGAGTGCATGTCATTACTCCTACAGCTAAAGCCATTTCCAGCCCTTTAAGAATGTGCTCCCTCATCTCCTGATTGAGGCAGATAATACATGTTTAACGGCTGCCAAACAGCTAGTCCAGAATCCGTATGAGTCCAGCTAGTGGACCTGGCGCTGTTCGTATGGAGCTAAGATGTGCTCTGCAGTCTCCAGATTACCTCACACTTGATGGCTACATCAAACATGTTACTTCACATCATCGTGGAGGCCAGCAACAAGGACATTTATCAGCATGTGAAACCGCTCTGACAGGTTTATGTCTTTTGCAGTTTTGCTGATTATGTTGGGCAAAAAGATGGCAAGAACATACATTCAATTTGGCTTATACTCATTCATAAGTGAGGTTACAGTGTTTTGAAGAGAAGACAGGTCTAAGTAACAAATAATTGCCTCATGGAAGGAATAAGTAAAAATGAAAAATAACTAATGAAATAATTACTTCAACACTGATGACTAGGTGTGACTATTAGGTGTACCTATGTCAGCCTCACGGACATAATGAAGGCAACAACCAAGAAGAAAAGCTGAAAGGAAATTGGACTGCTGTGAAAAGGCATGGACCAGAGTACTGTAGCAGCCAGCAACCTTAATTTAGAAAGAAAGACGCGTGAACATGAGGTAGGGGTGGGAAAAGGACAGGTGTCAGGGCCCCATGATAAAAGGCTGACAATAGAGGAGTTATAGACTCTGAGGGGTGGGAGGGTAGAGGGAGGAAGAGGTTGGAGTGCTTAGAGCTGTCCTCTTACATTGATATTCTGAGCTCATAGTTTGCTAAAATCCCCTCCTCCTCCTCTTCCTCTTTTTCCTTTCAAGGGTGATGTCATCCCTATATGGATCCTTTGGTCAGATGCCACCGCCGCTTTAATCTTTGTCACTGTCACCATCTGCGCGTGCACACACACACACACACACACACACACACACACACACACACACACACACACACACACACACACACACATTCACTTAGCCCCGCAGCGACCTACATCTTAATGCACATTTGCTGCAAAGGACACAAATATATCTGTATCATTAGATGGGTGGAGTCAGCAGAGAACAGACCAGAATGGAGCGGTCGCCCAGCAGCAGATAGTCCATGGTCTCAGATCTACTGAAGCTAGAGCTTTATGACTTGTTTAGGTTGGCTAACCATGCCACTTAGAATCATGGTGCACTCCATTTTAATATATCAGAGTGGTTCCACGTGAGTAAGGGTGGAACCATAAATCATTTCAAATCATTATGAATTCATGGTTGGGAGGCTGGGGTGTGTGTGTGTGTGTGTGTGTGTGTGTGTGTGTGTGTGTGTTTGTTGCTTTGTTTTGAATCAAAAAAGGGAAGGTGGCCAAAGGCGCCTGCCATCAAGATTTCATTGTAATTACCGAGCAGACCTCCAAGAGAGGTGCCAGTTAGCAAATGCTGAAAAGATTTTTTAATAATAACACTATAGCTTCAAGCTGTGAGGCACAGTCAACCAACAACAAGAAAGCGGTTGGGGCTTACTCAGGGAAATCTATGACAGTTATTCACATCAGCTAGAGAAAGATTTCCACCAGATTCAATGAAGGCCTCATGTTGCATTGCCAATAGTTTGATGTGTGTTGGGGGACATTAGTGGATAAAGGTTGGGGAAGACTGAGGGAGAGGAAGGAAACAGCCGCAGCGCTCTACTACACTATTGGCTGTCAATTGATCAAGGAGGTCATCTGAAAGTCAATCTCTCTCTCTCTCTCTCTCTCTCTCTCTCTCTCTGCCACCCAAGTGTGACCCACCCCCACCTCTCCCCGCCCTCCCCTTTCCTCTGTCCGGAATTACAACACAAGGCAATTAAAGCCAACCTGCCAGCAACTCGGTGTTCCGGGCTCGTAATTTTTAACTCGCCGTAATTAAAAGTGTTGCGGCGACAGCAGCAGGAGGGAGGTAAGGATGGTTCGGTGTTGGCTGACGAGGTGCGGGAGGATTGATTGACGGACGGGGCGAAGGTGGGGTGGGGTAGGAGGTGGAAGGGGTGTGTGGCGAAAAGCAGGGGAAGGGCAGAAGTCAGAGCCTTGAGTTTGATTGGAAAAGAACGTGGACGAGGAATAAAAATGGGGCAACAGGAAGGTAAAGGAAAGAAATTGTGTGTGTGTTTGTGTGTGTGCACGTGTGAACAAGTGGGTGTCTAACATGTCAACAGGGTCCCCAGGGAATTACTAACGAGATGACCGGGGTGAACTAATTGTGTCTGTTGTGTTTTCTTGTACAATCAATCAATTACCACAGGCAGTGTACTGCAGGGCTAAAAAGGAGAGAGTGTGTGTGTGTGTGTGTGTGTGTGTGTGTGTGTGTGATGGTTTTTCCTCATAAGACACCATTTCATGACAATGCATGATGTAGTACAGCATGTGTGTACTTATTTATCACCTTCATCAATATAATGTACAGCTGTAAATCCCAACCAGTGGTACTTGCACACTAGGGGTACTTCTGCCCAGGAGTGATTGTGGAGTAAAAATAATAAAAATACAATTAAAAAACACTCAAACATATGACTACGAGTGTATGAAAACTAATTAGCAAGCGAGCAAAGTATAAACACTAAATGCTTTCAAAGTAATAGCTGTAAGAGTACAAACTTGACCAGACCTAAACACTCACAGTTTAATTGTATGAAAAACTTATTGAAACAAAATCCACTTTTATATTCAATTAAACAATTCAAATGAACAATTTTGAAGCATGACGGGTGGTGTTGCAGAAGGGGCACTTGAGTTCTTCTGACAGGGCTCAGACGAAAAAAGGTTGGGAACCACAGATGCACAGCATATATCTATACGAATGATGACTTTCAATGGAGCCCACATTGTGATGCTTGGGTTCGGCTGGCTGTGAGTTTATTTTCTCGTTCTGTTTTGTTCTCCGCAGTTAGTTTCTCTGTTGGTCCCGCCTCTCTCTGTGTTTCTCTGTTGGCCATGCCTCTCTCCGTGTCCCCTCTGGTTTCTCCCCCTCCCCTCCGGCCTACTGCTGCCAGCTGACGATGCACACCTGTTTGCCATTCCATCATCACCTCTCCCGCCGTGCACACATGCCAGTCATCTACAATCAAGCTCAGTATTTGAACCCCGGACCAACTCACCATCTTCGCTTGATCGTTGTCTCAGCCACACTGGTGACACTCGCTCTAAGCACCCAGAGAAAATCTGTACTTACCTGTCTAAGCTTGTTGTTGTGTCTTACCCCTTCTTTGTGTTTGTTTTCCCGCAGTCATCTCCCACCTTCCTGCTGTCTCCAGTCAGCTGGCTTCACCATCCAGTCCCCTCCTCGCGGCTCCCTGCACCATTCCACCTCCAGCCTTCCCAAACTTCAGCTCCTCGGCTCCCTGGATTCCAGTGCCTCTCCCTCGGCTTCCTCGGCCCAGTTTCCCCGCGCTCCCCTGTGTTCCCTCGCCAGCCTACCTCAGCCCTCTTCCCCTAGCTCCTGTCCCTGGCGTCCGCCTCCCCACCTCTTTCCCACAGTATATTATTCTAATAAAACTGTTTCTTGTGAGCCTTGCATTTGGGTCCGTTCTGTCTCCACCGTAACCCACTAACAACTATAGCTTACTTTTATAATAGGCGTATAGGACTGTATGGCCTTAATATCTGTCATTGTAAGCTTTATGGCTATTCATTCAGAAGAGAATGAGAGAGACAGAGAGAGAGAGACACACACACACACACACACACGATAGAAACAGACAGTATAATATAGCAGAAAATCATAAGGGAGGAGTTAACAGTTACAGCCCCTTCTGTATTCTCCTCCCCCCCATCACTCGTGAGTCGCTATTCCAAAAAAAATCTATTATCAGGCCCAATAAAAGAGCATGAAATGAAAACATAATTGAGTTTTAATTTGTCTGTGGAGCTCCATCCACCTGCTGACAAAAGCCCGACCAGATCACTGCTCATCGCCTCATTAAGGGATGAAGACTAGGAAGAGGTAAAAGTGCTGCCAGGAAAGGAATTTCTCTCTCTAAGAAAACACGTGTAAGCATATATGTGTGTGTGTGTGTGTGTGTGTGTGTGTGTAAGAATCAGTCATGTGTGTATTTACTTACACTTCTCTGTTTTCTCCTGTGTTGGGTTTGTTTGCTCTGAAGAATACACAGTGAGCCCAGCTGCAGGACTAGGTGTGCTTACAGCCTATAAACAAGTGTTTAAGTTGGAAAGCTCAAGTGCCCCTAAGTAGCTCCTTATCACAACCTTGAGTACTGTACTGTATGTGTGTGTGGATGTTTTTGTGAGGGACTGTGTGTGTGTGTGTGTGGGTTGGTGTGAGTGTGTGTGAGCTTTCCTCTCTGGCTCGTGGCTGTGTAAGCCTTGAGCTTCTTAAAGAGCCTGTTGGGACAAGTAGAGGAACCAGAGCAAGGGCTTAACCTGCTCCCCCCGACACCACCTCCCCTCTGTACTACAGTCACACATCACACATAGCTAGTAGGAAGAAAGTAGCCACAATTGGCATAACATTGTGTTTATAATAAGTCCATATACAGCCAGTGCATCTGTTTAAAAACCTTATCTAGAACACAATGTTTGAAGGTAGGGCTGGGCGATATGACCTAAAAATAAAATCCCTGATTTTTTCCAAAAAAATCCGATTTAAGATTTAAATCGATTTTTTCTCCCCCTACTTAAAATCAATCTGCAGATGACAAAGAAATTGTTCAAAACAAGTTTTAACTTTATTTTGTTTTGACTCACACACACGCACACACATGGGGCATGTATACCATTATGATTATTCATGCCAATTTTGTGGAAATATAAATTGGTTTGAGTGTTTTCCCTTTTTTTGGGTGCGGGGTGCTATATATTCAACAACAAACAAACGGATGCGTGAGATAAAGCTGTTTTCACACATACAGGTAATTCACTTCTCGTTCCTCGCTAAAAGTTCAAATCATTTTAACGTTATTGCGCAACCTTGCCCCTATTTTCACCTGTTGCTGAGTAACGTACATTAACATCCCATGGTCTCTTGAATGTAGCATACCTGGAGCAAGCTCCTTCGTAGTAACTAGCGGTAGAAACAAACGTCGAAGAGGAGCTCCGTGCTACAGAGCGGCGATTGCTAGTTGTTTAAGCCGCTACAGACCTTCATCACAGCTCGGTCGTATCAGCGGCATTTAGTAGATTGTTGAGCCGCAAAAGAGTTCCTCAACGCCTCCTCTGGTGCCCCGCATGGTGGTCCTTTAGGTCAGCAGTAGCTGGTGGTTCAGTTATCCGAGAATAGGTGACTCTCAGCCGGGGACAGAGCACCGCGAGCTGCCGGTCATTTCGGCGGAGATTACGGATAAGTAAGTAATGAAACTACTAGTTAAGAAAAGAATTAATGTTAGTCCCTGTCGCTGCCATTTTGTTTGTGTATCTCTATGGCAAACGCGCGGGGCGAGGGCTGAGCCCGTTCGGAGCTATGGGAGCCCAGAGGGGAGCGTCGGCGGATGTTAAGGAGAAAATCGATTTTCATTTAAACAAATCGACGTTAACTACACATTCGAGTTAATCGATAAAATCGATTTATCGCCCAGCCCTACTTGAGGGGAATCTCTTAAAACTCTCTATAAAAACATTAAAGCTGCGCTAATTTATTTTTTGGCCACCGTGCAGCAGCACTAGCTTGATTGTACTGTAGCTATTGAAATCTTTAAGTTGTTCAGCAATTCAAATAGCTCTGGTGTTGTGCTCAGTAACAGTTGTTGCCCTTGGTTAAAGAGACAATTGACCAAGCATTGTATGTAAGATTAAGAATAGGGATGTCAACTTCTTAAATACCTTGCTAGCTACCTAGCTACATCCATAAAAAATAGCAACAAAGAAAAATGGTCTCTGCTTCTAGCTACCTTCCTTGACTGAAAATGACTTATTTGGGATGGATACTTTACTCTTTACTTACTGGTTAGGCAAAATAACAACCCCTCCCAAAGAGAAAATGGCTAGCGTGAACAGGATATCAGAGTGATGAAGTGAAACAAAATGGTAATTAAGCCTAATTATCAAGGTATAGCAGCGGAACAAGCTGTTGGAGTCATATTTCAGGCCACTTGACAAATGTTAAGTCTAATATTCACTCTTAGTCATAGTCACTAACTTTGTCTGTTTGCTGTTTGGTGCTTGGCAGATAATGTACAGTGGGTTTATCTAGAACAGCTGCCTGCTGCTGCTGGAAATGCTTGCTCGTGGGAAATTGTTGGGTCTTTGTAAATTATTGTGTGGTCTAGACCTACTCTATCTCTCTTGAGATAATTCTTGTTATGATTTGATACTATAAATACAATTGAATTGAATTGAGGATGATGAGAGTTAGGTTTGCAGTTACATTAGTGTAACTTTAATATCTCTTCACTCTGTATCTGTGGAACCCATTTAATGTCCTTTCTATCGAAATGTTACATATTGTTTAAGCTAATTTCACATTGGCAAAGTAAATCACCTTTGTCAATATATCTCTAATATTATGTGAATATTCTCAAGATTGTGTGACAAGATTGCAGAGTGTCATTTTATTGCTGCTTCCCATCTAATATTACGTTTATTTTCGTCTCGTCTAGTCAACACACAGTGTGGCACTTCTTTCACTCAGCCTTTTTATTTTCCATTATTTGGTGAGAAGAATACTATGGTGAGAGGCAGAAATTTGTCTGGTTATATTGATTTTCCTCACTGCAGACATTTTGACTTGTTATTAAACAGAGGTGTATCTATATAGTCACTATATAGCAACTACTACATTAAAAATGAGTGCTTTCCATCTTGGTGTTTAAGTGTCAGAGCCCTTTTATTGTGCATGCTGGCTCACTGGAATGACTAAATGGAATGGAACCACCTAACTGGGTACTGAATCACCACGACATCACGCTAACACAACAATCACTTCCTGGTAGACAACTGGCAGTTGATTTTAATTGCAGAGGTATGTAAAATTGGCAAACTTGTTCATTTCTGTTGTCATTTTCAGCCGTAACTGTAAAGATATAGAGTTGAACACGGTGGTCCGACCTGACATTTCTGCTGTACTTATTTTATGTACTGGGTTGCTTTGCTAGCATCTTTGATAAACCAAATCTAACCTTATAGACAGCGACATCTCACCGCCGGTCAAACTGACTGCTAGTTTTGGGTGGTGTCATTTTTTTTTTGTCTGTGGCCCAACAGGTAAATTAGGTCTCCAACCTAACATTAGTGAAAGGGTTGACATATGAAAGCATCAATCAAAACATCAAACATCCATTTTAGATGAATGAGATATGATTAAATCCAGTTGATCCTCGCCCCTGTTTGCTCAGCACTGTTAAATTGTATGTATGGGACGCAGGGATATTCTACCCGGACGTTATTGTATCAGACATTGAGATTGGGTCTTTTAGGTTTCTTCTCTTTTATTTCTTTATAATGGCAGATTTCCATTATATCCTATTTCCATTTACGTATTGAATGCAGGATGGAAAAATACTTATTTTCTCCTTAGTAACAGTTATGATTTGTACGGCAAATAACTCATCCAGTGAGTTTACTGAAAGTAAAACTTCATTATCAAGACTCAATCATTTATTTGAAGCCTGCTACAACCTAACAAAACAACACATTGCAGTCAGTGTTTTCCCTTCAAACGTCAGTACAAAGTCTATCTTGTAGGCACACAAAAGCATCTCATGCCCTTAATGTTTTAAATCACGGCTTCAACATGTAATTTGTTTTTCACATGATGGTATCGAGGGAGAACTAGGGGAGAGGGAGTTGAGCTGGTCAAACAAAAAACAGTAAAAATTAGATAATACGTTTGTCAAAAACCCTAAAGACTCTTTATCTCAAAAAACATATTTACTACACAACCTTCCAAAAAAGTGTCTGGAAAATGTACTTTCATTGGTTTAGCATTAGCATAACTAACCGTGGATGTTGTAGTGTCCATGGCAACCTACCTGGCTTTTGCTGCCACATTTTGCTGAACGGGTTTCCTCCTGCCAGTGGCGTGTGAGGCAGCCAGTCGATAGCAGTACATTGTGTAATGAAGAGACTATATGAAACAAAGCCAGGGGCAACGCCACTCCACAGATAAGAGCATGAAAGGAGAAAATGCTGACTATGTTGAACAAAGATACAACTATTTAAACAGAAATAGCCCTGGAGCCCAGCTGTTGAGAAGACGAGAAAGAGAAGCAAATGATCCCAACTGGCTCCATTCAGCATTACTTTGATTTATTTAAGGGGAATTTCTGTGAAAAGGAAAATGGCAGAATGTGGATGCCATTACAAGGAAGATCTTCTATTACATGAATGACAGCACTGCAGAACATGTTTAAAGGATAGTTACTGCTTTTTTAAGACTATCTTAATACAATGCTTACATTCCATATGTAAAATGAGACAGTTATTGGGTGTGGAAATCATTTGTCCTCTTCATACTCAATTATGTCTTGATGAAGTTGAATTGTTGTCAGTTGAATTTATATTTAACTAAGTTGTTTTGCCAAATGCATTTTGGGAGGAAATGGAATTGGCACTTGGATTAGGTTTCCTGGTAACATTTTTTGTCCAGTCAAGGAAAACCTACTTTCTTCTTGCACATAGTGGTCAGCATTGTTGACATTCATATGTTGTTGTCCTGAAACCAGTGGGTCAGGTCCTCTACTTATTTCATGTAGGCCTTTTCAATGCCGTCTTTGATCAGGCCCACTACAGTTGTGTCATCAGCCAACTTGTTTGTTTCAAGTACAGTGAGAACAACTTTAAAAACTTTTAAAGTACATTTAGCATGTTAGTATTGTATCAAGATGGACTTAAAAAGATTCAAAATGCAACAAGGAACGCTTAGATTGTTTAACAGTGTAATAATTACCATTTAGTGGAGTATCATGTCCAATCAGCAGCAATAAAATAAGAACCACACTAATTTGATTATCATGCTTTGCCAGTTTATTTCACTGGAAGAAATTAAAGAGCTCTTGGAATCATCCCATCTGTATACTGGCCAACTAGCTAAACCAAAGATCCCTTGACAAACCCCCTGATACATACTTTTACACTTACACAAGCACAAACTTAGACATATATGAAGACAAACAGTTGGCTGATCATGGCAGTGTGCACTCCCTGTATTTATTATCATTATTACGTGAAATAGTCCCATTCAATCTGGTCCTATTGACATAGTATTACATTTCTTTACACATTACAATTCCCTCCAGGGAGGGGGGGGGGTTTCCTGCATGTAATAGCCTTGCTCCATATCACACTACTCTACAATGCACTCATGGCTAAACATATACGCATACACACACACACACACACACACACACACACACACACACACACACACACACCAGTAAAACCAACATGAAATGAAAAGAAAAAACAATCTCTAATCTGTTTAATCTACACCTCCTCCAATCTCTGTTTTCATCTTCTTCTTCCTTCACCTTTCCTCGTGCAATTTCCCCATCCTTCTCCCTTTATAGCTAACCTGTCCCTCTCTCCTTCCCTCCATTTAGAAACAACTCTTTAGCCATACTCCACTTCTGATCCAATCTCCCCCTCTGCCTCTCTCTTTCCTTCACCCCTCTCACCCCCCTCAGGCCTAGTAGGCTGAGTAGAGTCAGTTCAGGGCTGTAACCTCCTCACACCCTCCTTTCTCCCTCCACTCAATCCATCTTTTCTGAAAAACATAAATACCAGTTTCCTATTACATCAGTCTGATGAAGCCAGCAGCTGAGGCAAGATTACATTACTGCTGAGAACAATACTTTTGTGTGTGTGTGTGTGTGTGTGTGTGTGTGTGTGTGTGTGTGTGTTTGTTTATGTGTATCTTCAGTCTATACTTTCATTATATGATAGGAAACAACTCTGGTGTCTTTTTGTGTGTGTAGACTCCGAAGAGACAAAAGGCAACGTGAGAAAGTATGATCTCGCCAAAGAAGAGACTTGGTTTCAGTTGTGGGTCTGTGTGTGTGTGTGTGTGTGTGTGTGTGTGTGTGTGTGTGTGTGTGTGTGTGTGCGTGTGCGTGCGTGTGTGTGCCTGTAAATCAGATTGATTGCAGCTATAATTAAATTGTATGTGCTCCCAGAGATCGTGTCTCCCTCCCTCCCTCTGACCCTTATTTTCTGTCTCTCTCTGTCTCTCTTTTACGGTCAGAGATGGTCATGATGCTGGTATATCTCAAGATATTTTCCATTTGCCCCCACAGAATAATTTAAACCATACTGCAGTGTCTATAGATGTAGGGCTCATTGTTTTGCAGTTTAAATTGAAAAAAGAGAATTCAGGAGAAAAAAATCTATAACACAAAAATGTAGTTGAACAACAAAATACGATTTGGGTGGCTGGTTCTAGTCCCACACAGATTGTGGACTGGTAGCATTTTAGAGGTGCCAGTTCACCTCGGCAGTGCCCTTAAGCAAGGCACTGAACTCCTAACTGCTTGGAGCGGCGACTATAAAGGAACATGTCACCTAGTGTAACACTGTGGTTTATTCATGTGTTTTTAATAGTTTTTGGACAACAATGGGGCCAACTTGTTGGTTTTGGTCTTTTCATGGGATTTGTTGACAATAATAAAAATATATATCACCAGACCTATTCTTAAAGCCAACATGACCTTCTGGAAAATCTGTTTTCTTTTTGTGAAAATTAGTAAAAATGAGCAGCTTCAAAAGTATTTGTTTATGCACACAGATTCCCAGATGTGTCACAACACAAACAGTGCTGTGACACATCTAAAAGTCACACACACGCTGTATCATCTATTTTATCTGTAAAAAAGAGTATGTAAAAATACATTTTAAGATGAAAAAAATCTGAAAACAAATGAGTAAATAACAATAAAGTCACTTGCTTTAATTTTAGTCAGCATACCAACTTAACACCTCCTAATCCTCTCATCTAACCCAATCCTCATATAGTGACAGAGAGGACTTGGAGATAAAACGTCAAAGCAGATGGGCCTGAACCCAAAGCTCTATTGTAATTTTTTTGTTAAAGAGGAAAGGATTGGCTGCATGATCACAGTTGGCGCCTGAAATTGGCATTTGTGAGAGTGACACTGATGGGAATTTTATTATTCTCTGTAATGAGCTGACAGTTATTGGATTGTTGTGCCTTAATTATGTTAGATTGGAATTGCCTTTTCGATTATGAGGAGCCACCTTCAAGACTCCTATTCAATTTTCTTGCTTCCCTAATTCCCCATCACATTGCCATAACACCTCCCCTGCCAGCATGACCGAGTGTGGGAAGGGACTCCAACACTTGTTCTGGCCCTCCTTCGTGAAGGCTAGGGTTGGATATCGTTTGGGTTTTTTTCCGCTACCGGTGCTAAATCGATACTTTTAAAACGGTGCCTGAACTGAAATATATATAATATATTTATAATGTATATTATATTATATATATATTATATTATATTATTGTATAATATAAAATCGACAGCTGGTGACATTAAAGAACGGCTTGTTTATTGCTAAGGCTATATGGTCAAAATTAAATGATTGATTAATAATGTAATAACAATAACTTATAACAATGACTTATTTCACCAGTAAATTGCTGGCAAACGACAAAAACAAGCATCAGATGGGAAAAGGGTATTTTAACTTAAAATGTACCGTAAGAAAGCTTTTTTTGCACACCTCTTTTGTCGGGCAGGTGCATAGGATATGATCAAAAGTAGCAGATCAAAAGCTCAGAGAAGAGTCCCGCACACTGACCATTAAGCAAGCAATAATTTATTTAGAAAAATACAATGTCTCAGACCTTCATCAGGTAAATTCCTTTTTTTACCTGATGAACGTCTGAGACTGAAAGGATTCCCTTTCAGAATTTTTGCGTAATAGTCAGTGTGCGGGACTCTTCTCTAAACTTAAAATGCACCACAAGGCTGGCGAGTTTCAAGTCTGTGTGTTGTTTTTCCGACTCCGGCAGCTGCAGACTGTTACTTCCCGCTGTTGTAATCCTCTACAGGGAAATACAGTCACACTTTACACCGCTTAACGTAAACTGTCAGCATTTTAACCATTGTGTTTAATCCAGCTACTAGCTAACGGTAACGTAGCGTCCCGTGCAGCGATGCTTCTGAAAAAAAAAAGGCACCGAAATGAGGAACCGAAATTTTCTTTCTTATTCGGTTTCGTTACTACCGTTTACGTTGGAACTGGTGCCCTATTGGCACCGCGTTTCGGTACCCAACCCTAGTCTTAAATCTCTTATTTCTGCCCCAAGGCGAGGATCGAGGAGGGATCTCAGAGGAGCTATGAGCGAGGATACATGAGAGCTAGAGTGCGGATCGGGCCGCATTTTTCTGTCCGAGCCCGGCCCGCGTCCGACAGAGCAGTAACTGAACCAGGCCCGAGCCCGACAGGAATTAAGATATTTGTGTCCGAGCCCGACCTGAGCCTGACAGTTAAAGTCACATTTTTTTCTCATACTAATGACACATGTACGTTTGTTTGTGTGGAAAGCCAGCTTTTATTAAGCAACTGTAGGAAGGCATTCGGAAATGTCAACAGATGAGCGCATCAGTGCACATGGGGCAACAAGCGCACGTTAACACAGGTGCGCACCTACATAATAAGCTGTTTTAAATTTAAAATGTTCAATGCCTTATCGCGCTGATGTGACCGAGCCAAACCCGAACACCATTTCTAAATATCTGTCCGAACCAAGGTTATAATCGTTAACAAAAATGAACGAAATAACGAAAACTAGGTGGGAAAAAACATTGTCGTTAACTGAAATAAAAATAAAAACGAGGCATTACAAAAAAACGATAACTAAACTAAAACTGTAATGTCTGTTTGCAAAACTAACTAAAATAAAATAAAATTATCGAGTAAATGTCCTTAGTTTTCGTCTTTGTCGATGTCTTTCATAGAGCAAATAATGTTATATCTTTCCGACCATGACATTTCCCGTAGAGATGTATAGTTTCCGACTGGGAACCCAGAAATCCCGACATTCTATGTCAAATTGAACACAACATAGTCCGTGCCCCTCGCCTGGCATCATAGTGGTACCAAAAGTCGTAAGAAAGCGACAGAGTCCTCTTTGATTATGACTGTGTCAGATAAAAGCAAGTGCCTTGCAGTGGAAGGTGGTACAATATGTGAACAATTTATTACAGGGAAAAATCCCACGAATTTAAAAGTACATTTGAGAAACGCACACAAGCTAGGAAGCTAACCTAGCTTACCTTAACAAGGTAAAGGAGAAAGCAAAGCCCCCTTTCCCCGAAACAGAAGCTAACCCCGGTACAGGGCATGGATGTATGGATACAGGGCCAGGCAGCATGATGGAGACAACCGCAAGACAGAGAACACTACAGGCCTGCTTTCACCGGCGACCCGACAGCTGCTGGTTAGTAAATACGCAGGAACACCAAAAGCGGGAGGAAGCGTGGGTTAATATGTGTATTGATACTGGGACACAACTGTGTGAGTCTATTGACTTCAAAAAATTCCCCACTTTACTCGAACCAAAGTTCAAAACACCTGTTCATGTATGTCTTCTTTAATCTGTTGGCTATTTAGGTTTTTTTCCTGGAACACGTCACTTACACATTTTGCACTTACTGCGGCATCTTGTGTAGACTGTTTACATATTTATGACCATATGTAGGCTACATTTTATGTACTGGTGTTATTGTTGAATACATTGTGAATACATATTTCTAAAATTGTATGATGTTTTTGTTGAGTTATTATTACACAATACTTTTTCTGACCTTTTTGAATCCCCCGACAAATAACCCATATTACAAAAAAAGACTAAAACTAAGACTAATAAAAACTAAACTAAAACTAAGCTTAGTTTAAACTAAACTGAATTTGAAAACAAAAAAAAAAAACTAATGAAAAATGCAAAACTATAATAACCTTGGTCCGAACCCGGCCCGGCCCATCAGGTACCGCCGGGTCCCGATGGGCTCGGTTCGGGTATCCATCCTCTAATGAGAGCTATGAGCGAGGATACACGAGAGCAGCCTTCCCGGAGGCCGTGCAGCTGAAAGAGTTGCTAACTCCGCCCAAGCAGCTGACATATTCACGTGACGCTTCAGAGGAAAGGACATCTCATTCCTTGAAAACACAACAACATTTCCTCGTTTCCTCTCCCCTCCCATGATTTCCTTCATCTCTCCCATTCTACCTACACACATGGCAACAACAGCATGGTTTAGGTTGAGAAAAGAGTGTGGTAATGGAAAATGAACAATGTTTAAGGTATAGTTAGGGTTAGGCAATTAAAATACTACTACTACTACCGCCTCACTACATACAGGGCACACTACTTTCTGAGTAGGCACTATGCGTTGGTGCTACATCCATCCATCCATCCATCTTCTTCCGCTTATCCGGTAACGGGTCACGGGGGTAGCAGCTCCAGCAGGGGACCCCAAACTTCCCTTTCCCGAGCCACATTAACCAGCTCCGACTGGGGGATCCCGAGGCGTTCCCAGGCCAGGTTGGAGATATAATCCCTCCACCTAGTCCTGGGTCTTCCCCGAGGCCTCCTCCCAGCTGGACGTGCCTGGAAAACCTCCCTAGGGAGGCGCCCAGGGGGCATCCTTACCAGATGCCCGAACCACCTCAACTGGCTCCTTTCGACGCGAAGGAGCAGCGGCTCTACTCCGAGCTCCTCACGGATGACTGAGCTTCTCACCCTATCTCTAAGGGAGACGCCACCCACCCTCCTGAGGAAACCCATTTCGGCCGCTTGTACCCTGGATCTCGTTCTTTCGGTCATGACCCAGCCTTCATGACCATAGGTGAGGGTAGGAACGAAAACTGACCGGTAGATTGAGAGCTTTGCCTTCTGGCTCAGCTCTCTTTTCGTCACAACGGTGCGATAAATTGAGTGTAATACCGCACCCGCTGCGCCGATTCTCCGACCAATCTCCCGCTCCATTGTTCCCTCACTCGCGAACAAGACTCCAAGGTACTTGAACTCCTTCACTTGGGGTAAAGACTCATTCCCTACCTGGAGAAGGCACTCCATCGGTTTCCTGCTGAGAACCATGGCCTCAGATTTAGAGGTGCTGATCCTCATCCCAGCCGCTTCACACTCGGCTGCGAACCGATCCAGTGAGTGCTGAAGGTCACAGGCCGACGATGCCATCAGGACCACATCATCTGCAAAAAGCAGCGATGAGATCCCCAGCTCACCAAACTGCAACCCCTCTCCACCCCGACTACGCCTCGATATCCTGTCCATAAATACTACAAACAGGATTGGTGACAAAGCGCAGCCCTGGCGGAGGCCAACTCTCACCTGAAACGAGTCCGACTTACTGCCGAGAACCCGGACACAGCTCTCGCTTTGGTCGTACAGAGATTGGATGGCCCTGAGAAGGGACCCCCTCACCCCGTACTCCCGCAGCACCTCCCACAGTGTCTCCCGGGGGACCCGGTCATACGCCTTCTCCAGATCCACAAAGCACATGTAGACCGGTTGGGCATACTCCCAGGCTCCCTCCAGGATCCTTGCGAGAGTAAAGATCTGGTCCATTGTTCCACGACCAGGATGGAATCCGCATTGTTCCTCTTCAACCTGAGGTTCGACTATCGACCGAACCCTCCTTTCCAGCACCTTGGAGTAGACTTTACCGGGGAGGCTGAGAAGTGTGATACCCCTGTAATTGGCACACACCCTCTGGTCCCCCTTTTTGAAAAGGGGAACCACCACCCCGGTCTGCCACTCCTTAGGCACCGTCCCCGACTTCCACGCAATGTTGAAGAGGCGTGTCAACCAAGACAACCCCTCCACACCCAGAGCTTTAAGCATTTCTGGACGGATCTCATCAATCCCTGGGGCTTTGCCACTGTGGAGTTGTTTAACTACCTCAGCAACTTCCACCAGGCAAATTGACGACAATCCCCCATCATCCTCCAGCTCTGCCTCTACCATAGAGGGCGTATTAGTCGGATTTAGGAGTTCCTCAAAGTGCTCCTTCCACCGCCCTATTACCTCCTCAGTTGAGGTCAGCAGCGTCCCATCCTTACTGTACACAGCTTGGATGGTTCCCCGCTTCCCCCTCCTGAGGTGGCGAACGGTTTTCCAGAAGCACCTTGGTGCCGACCGAAAGTCCTTCTCCATGTCTTCTCCGAACTTTTCCCACACCCGCTGCTTTGCCTCTTTCACGGCAGAGGCTGCAGCCCTTCGGGCCCTTCGGTACCTTGCAACTGCCTCCGGAGTCCCCTGGGATAACATATCCCAGAAAGACTCCTTCAGTCGGACGGCTTCCCTGACCACCGGTGTCCACCACGGTGTTCGTGGGTTGCCGCCCCTTGAGGCACCTAAGACCCTAAGACCACAGCTCCCCGCCGCAGCTTCAGCAATGGAAACTTTGAACATTGTCCACTCGGGTTCAATGCCCCCAGCCTCCACAGGGATGCACGAAAAGCTCCGCCGGAGGTGTGAGTTGAAAGTCTGTCGGACAGGGGCCTCCTCCAGACGTTCCCAGTTCACCCGCACTACCCGTTTGGGTTTACCAGGTCTGTCCAGAGTCTTCCCCCACCCTCTGACCCAACTCACCACCAGATGGTGATCAGTTGACAGCTCTGCCTCTCTCTTCACCCGAGTGTCCAAAACATACGGCCTCAGATCAGATGAAACGATTATAAAATCGATCATTGACCTTTGGCCTAGGGTGCTCTGGTACCAAGTACACTTATGAGCATCCCTATGTTCGAACATGGTGTTCGTTATAGACAATCCATGACTAGCACAGAAGTCCAACAACAAACAACCACTCTGGTTTAGATCAGGGAGGCCGTTCCTCCCAATCACGCCTCTCCATGTGTCTCCATCATTGCCCACGTGCGCGTTGAAGTCCCCCAGCAGAACTATGGAGTCCCCTACTGGAGCCCCATACAGGACTCCATTCAGGGTCTCCAAGAAGGCCGAATACTCCGAGCTCTTGTTTGGTGCATACGCACAAACAACAGTCAGAGTTTTCCCCCCCACAACCCGCAGGCGTAGGGAGGCGACCCTCTCGTCCACCGGGGTAAACTCCAACGTAGCGGCGCTCAGCCGGGGACTTGTGAGTATCCCCACACCCGCCCGGCGCCTCACACCCTGGGCAACTCCGGAGAAGAAAAGAGTCCAACCCCTATCCAGGAGTATGGTTCCAGAACCGAGACTGTGCGTAGAGGTAAGCCCCACCAGATCCAACTGGTAGCGCTCCACCTCCCGCACAAGTTCCGGTTCCTTCCCCCACAGAGAGGTGACGTTCCACGTCCCCAGAGCCAGCGTCTGCTGCCCGGGTCTGGTCCGTCGAGGCCCCTGACCTTCACTGCCACCCATGTGGCAGCGCACCCGACCCCAGCGGTTCCTCCCACAGGTGGTGGGCCCATGGGTTGGAGAGAGAGGTGCCACGTAGCTTTTTCGGGCTGTGCCCGGCCGGGCTCCGTGGCAAACCCGGCCACCAGGCGCTCGCTGACGGGCCCTCCATCTGGGCCTGGCTCCAGACGGGGGCCCCGGGCTTCCTCCGGGCAGGGTCACATCATCTCTACCTTGTTTTTTCATGGGGTTTTTGAACGTTGGTGCTACAGTAAAAGTAAATCAAAATTGTCCAATAGGAATGCAATTCATCGGAATACATAGCTGGATATTATGTATATTTCCATAAGGGTTCAGTAGCCCATGTAACAAACTAGGTTGTGCGACATGTTGTCCGACTAAAGGGAAAGGTATTTTTACCTTTTTTAAATGGCCACACTCGAGGGTGGGGCAAAAAGCTAGACATCTTTTATATGTCTTTTTAGCTGCAATGCCATGAATTGTACAAATAAGAAATAATGGCACACGCTTTCGGAAAGTTTTTTCTCAAAGGTGTCCATGGAGTTGCACTGAGATGTACACGTATAAAGTGATGGAAGTAGTTGTATGAAGAATGAAAAAAGAGAGCTTGAGGCCAACTTTCTCTCCTCCACACACCTGGCCAATCAGTGGGCATGCTTGTCAAATTGTTGGTTTCAGAAAGTATCACAAATTGTCAGATCCCCCCCCCCCCCCCCAATTTGGATGTCAGAAAGATGTACAAGAATGGAGTTCTAGTCAGTGTTCGACAATCTGACAAGCAGTTAGTTTGAAGCATACTGAGTATGCACATCAGACAGAGCTATTGCAGGCACACAGATTAATCTGTAGCCAGTTCTCTTGGCAGATGCTGATAGGTAAACAAACATGTTCACAACATGAAGTCTATGTTTTAGAGTTGTTGCTAATTTCATTTAAAAAATTCCATATTGTTAGAATTTGTTTTGCCTCATTCAGTGTTTTCCTCTGTTCTAAACGCCTCTGTGTCTGTCATTTATAGCAGTCCAGTTCAGTGCAATCACACAAAAAGCAGCAATCAAAGCCGTAGGGAGCTGCAGTCTTTCCTCCTGTTGGGCTTCATCAGTCTCGGTGGCTTCACACTGAGCATCTGTAGGTGGGATTGTAAAGCACCCAAACTGTCAGAGCTGATGATCAAAATCTTCCTCACAGACTTCAATTAATCACAAAATATCAATAATGAATGAATGTGCTCCCCTGCAGATTTTTAATTGTCTGATGATCCCCTTGTCAACAATTCAAATCAGGTATTGTTTGATTGTTCTAATTGGGTGTAAAATAAACATAAAAAGTAAAAGTTATTTGCTGTTGAAGCATGCCTGTTATTATTTTGGAGACGAGACAGAGATTTAAGTGAAGTCCAGTGCTTGGCTGCTACATGCAAACCTATCCAGATAGAGCACTCTGTGGGCAAGCACTGCCAGGGAGAAGCGCCACAGGCATCACACATTTCGCAAACACACACATATATATGCAGTCAGACAACTTCACACAGAAACACGGCCACACATGTAGAAGACGTACACAAATTTGTCCATAAACTCAGTTGTCCTTCCTTCCACGACACACACACAGGTACAAACGCCAGTGGCGAAAATCCAAACAAGATTAGGCCCCCTGTTGATGACTCCTGTCAATACGGCTTTTGCCTGAAGGATGCAATTGATGTTGCATGGTGATTCATTACACACACACAGACACACACACATACACACACACACACACACACACACACACACACACACACACACACACACACACACACACACACATACACACTCATAGTTTCTTTTACTACACTTCTCCATTTTTCACAGTACAAAATATTCTATAATCTCCTCTCTTTACTCTCTGCTTTCCAGATATTTCTGTTCCCTGTGTGCTTTCTTTTTGTCTTTATATCTCATCCACTCTTGAAGGAGATCCTTATTTCCATAGCCTTTATCAGCTCTCATTAGTCTTTGACGCTGGCTGGATGAACTCATCTTGTTTTTGGATTTGTAGGGCCCTATGAAATCCGTTTTATTTTTTTTCAAATTCCATTTTTTTGGATTTATTTTTAGCCCTTTCGGATTTTTCAGATTTGCTTTTTTTTCCCCAATTCTAAGCAGTATTGACCTTTAAAAACTCAAAACCTAACCTTCAACAAATCTCTGGCCAAAAATAACAGTTACATGAGTTCAACTAAATAGCAATAACTGGGCTGCAAGGCTAGATCGCAATAAAGCATTGTAGATGATAGAAGCTAACTTTGTCTCAGGACTGTGTGTCAATGTGTGTGTGTAGGTTGTGGTGTTGCAGAATTATCTCACACTAAAATAGTTGAGCGTGATAAATTTACATTGTGTAATTTGTAGGCAAAAAAATAATCTAGTGTTGTGAAGCCCTAAAAAAAGCTTAATATTAACACTTATCTACACATATATTCTTGTTGGTTAATGACTAAACGTGCCATGCCAACAAATCATGTTTTAGTCCATTAATGTATTGTGAAGACCTACTCACAATGCATGAAATGCCTGAAACAACAATATTAACAGGACATTTTCAGAACCGCTCTTTTCTTAGTCTTTTATCAAGGGGGTAAGCCTCTCCCCAGGATGCATAGCTCCTATGACGCCATTTTGATGCTACCAAGCCATCACCTCCCGTTAGCATTCCATTTACTGCCATTCATTTTGGCGCCACTTTGACAGCGAATAACTTTACATCTGAAGCGTGTAAAGACTCTATTTGTCCATTGTTTATTTCTAAAGAAACACGACAATGTATAAAAGGCTCCATTACCTTGTATCTCACATTATGGCTCCGTAGTATACGTTTTTGTAAAAATAGGCTAACGATTATGTCGCATAGTAGAGGAATTACCATATAGTACACGAGAAGCTCGCAGGCAGTTTCAACTTACATTAGCTGTTTAAGTTTAATTACTAATGTTAACTAGCATTTTAGTTAGCAATAATTAGCCTGTGCCTGTTATCTCCTTACATATACCTACGCGCTCCGTCTCTGCAAGATTCGGAATGATTCATATTTCTCTTGGCACAGCTACCAGAAGACTTACAACGTTCAGACAGGTTGCTCATGTCACATTTACGTCTTCGAGCTCAGTTGGAGGCTGCGCAGTAACGCTCAGCCATCACCGGAAAAGTGCTTCTAATATCCTTCACTGGTCTCCGTCCAGAGCAACAGGATCTGTTGGTCCAGTTTATATACTGTCTATGGGAGCTACACGTGCCAAGGAGAAGCTTACCCCCTTGGTTTTAACATGCATGTGGCCTTCTGGGTGCTTCTGATTTCAAATGGTCGTTACATGTGTCTTTGCGGGTCCAGTCAACAGTATGTTGACAAAACTTACAAAACAGTCGTTGTCCAGATTCATAGTAGTCGTTGGGGTATTGTTCAGCCCGGTATTTAGCAGTTAATTCAGAGTTTCTTAATTTTTTTGCCACTGTTGTCTTACCGGGAGGCGCCACTCGCTTGGACATTTTTTCCCTCGCAACAAACTCAACGTGAACGTGATGACGTATGGTTACTAGGCAACAGGCTGTGCCATTTGGCCACGGTTTAGGCAGAGACCTGTCTCTGCTTGTTGTTGAGACCTTTCTCCGCTTGTTGTTTTAAACTGAAAAATGAGAAGGGAAGTAAAAAAAAATTGTTTATTTAATATGTCAACAAAATATAAGCAAATTCCGTGCGATTCTGTGTGTATAACAGAATTTCGTTTTCATGTGTAGATTATGCGATTCCGTCTGTGTTTTCCGCATTGCGGAAATTATAGGGCCCTAGATTTGATTACACTGCTTTATGATATTTCTTCAGTCTGTAATGAACTGGCTGAACTTTTGATGCAGAGAGATGTGACTGTACACATCTTCATGGGTTCTATCTTCAGTCTCAGGCTAAAAAAAGGTTGCTTATACAAGTTGTTTGTTAAGTACTCAAAAATCAAAATGAGCATATCCAAGCCTGGTAATCTGAATAATGAAATCTCTTACTGAAGTGAAGGTAAAACTTATAAGAAGTATAGGCAAATTTGACTGTGTAAGATTTAAGAAGGGTAGCAGTCCATTTATGTTATAAGTTTTGATGCTGTAGCCTATTGGTATTTCAGAAGCTATCTTTATTTATTTCTTTCGAAAAACATGGACCTGTATTTTCTTGTTCTTTAAGTTTTAGTTTGTATTTGGAATAAAGGTAATTATTTGCTAGTACGTTTGTAATGTGTATAGGCCCACTGCTGTACTGTCTGCACTGTGTGTAGTGTAGCGCTACAGTATGTGAACTCTTATTGTGGGTTGTGTAGCTTGTAATCATTGTGTTACTGACCCCATGAAGAATGAATTACCATAATAGACTACTAATCCCATGATGTATGAATGAAGTCTCATACTGTGTCATATTTCCTGTTCTCTCCAAGCCATGTCTTCAATTTCCTCATGTTCCTCCATCTCGCTATTGAATGTTCCCTTTGGGTAAACAAGCTGTTGTCTCTCCTCATCTCCTCCGCCAGCCCGCCAGCCTGACCCCCCTTCCTCCCTCATCTCTGATGAGAGTGGACACTCATGTTCCAGTCGCTGCAGACTAGGAGGGGTGGGAGGACTGGAGGGGTTGGCTGAAAGGGTGGCAGATAACACATGTGTGTGTGCGCGCGAGTGAGTGTGTGTATGTGGAGGACTGCTGGCAGGAGGAGCCATGCTGGGATTGCCCTCTGCTGCAGATGCTCAACATTCAGCTGCCTTCCCATCAGCCCCACTGTTATTACCACGGACCAGCGCACCCACCAGCTGCCGAGGGGTATATACATGTATGTGTGATGTGTGTGTGCGTATGTTTGAGTGAATGTGCTTTTTACATGTGAGTGCTTACATTTGAGAGTAAATTGACACAACTGTGTGTATAGCTAAGTGAGCCGATTGCTGCCAAGGCTATGTGCGTATTTTCTTTGGAAGAAGGTAAAATGAATAATGTGTGTGTGTGTGTGTGTGTGTGTGTGTGTGTGTGTGCGGGGGGGTGGGTGTGGGGGTTAGGGGGGGCTGATTATGTGTCTGTACAGTTTTGTGTGAGCTGAAGTGAAATGATGAAGTGAGGAATGGTGGAGGATAGGTGTTTAGCTTTCCCGCTGGTTGCCACCTCTAGATGTTTCAAATATTTTGTATAGTAGAGTAGGAATTTATGTTTTCAAAAAACACAGCACAACTAATCCAGGAATTGTATTGCACCTTTACGGATTCCCTTTCAGAATTGAACTACTCAGGCTCATTCATCAGAGAAACCCTCCTTGAAATAAAATATTACTTTCTCCTGCTGCTTCTGCCCCCCCCTGTGACTGTGGCATCACCAGATGCAGCGTGATGCGAGTTCTGTAATTCTAAATAAATGTGGCACATCGGATTCGGCTCAGTTTGAAACACAAAAATGCAGTGGTGGAAGAAGTACTCACATCCTTAAGTTTAGTGAAGTTGTATCCCTCTACTGTATGCCCCGATGTAATGAATAAAATGCATGCACACACCATATGTTACATTACATACTTACATACCGGTCAAAAGTTTGGGGTCACTTATAAATTTCCATTCCACTCCATTACAGACAGAATACCAGCTGAGATCAGTTGCATTGTTTTTTTTAATCAGGGCAGCAGTTTTCAGATTACATTATGTGTTTACATAATTGCAAAAGGGTTCTCGACTGTTGTAGACAGACGTAGCTGAAGAAACCCTTGAAATTCCATGCTTTTTGGTCTAAACGTCATACCCAAATTAAAAGTGGTACAGCTCCCATATACTTTGACACTCTGGGGTGTGCCTGATATCATTGGAAAGGAAACACTCTCAAGTTTTTGTTACAAGTGTCAGGGTGATTCTAGGCCTTACTGACACAGAGTTACAGAGGCTAGAATGGAGGTTTTTTTATTTCCATCCAAGTCATACGTCTGTAAAATGATTAGAATACACTGCTGTAAACACATCTGACATGTGACAGACAACACAAGGCCATAGCCACATGTCTCAGCTTACTCCAGAAAAAAATCCAGAAGCCAAAAGACTCAGAAATGGATTTGATGTGATTTTTTTTCTACAGATATGTCTGTGCGTTTTTTTATTTCCATTTGAAAAGTGCAAAGAAAAAAGCCAAAAAACTACAAAATACAACACTTCTCAAATACATAAACACACCCACATCAATCACCTTTCCAATGATATCAGGTACACCCCAGAGTGTCAAAGTATATGCGAGCTGTACCACTTTTAATTTGGGTATGACGTTTAGACCAAAAAGCATGAATTTCAAGCGTTTCTTCAGCCACTTCTGTCTACAACAGTCGAGAACCCTTTTGCAGTTATGTAAGCACATAATGTAATCTGAAAACGGCTACCCTGATTAAAAAAAACAATGCAACTGATCTCAGCTGGTATTCTGTCTGGAATGGAGTGGAATGGACATTTCTAAGTGACCCCAAACTTTTGACCGGTAGTGTATACCAATACAAATAAATAAATAACCGTTCAGCTGTGGATTTGTTGTTCTGGATTAATAAAAGTAGACCACACAGTAGACCTCTTTGGAAAGGCCCAGATGTTAGCTTTCATGCTAAATAAATAGGACAGCGCTTTCTCAAAGTGATGCGGCGATATCAAACTACATAACTACATAGCTTCTGGAAGACCTACGATCGCATGCAAGAACTCGTTGAAACAGTGCATTGTTCTGCTTCTAAACAAAAAATTATTGAATTGATCAGGAGATATTAAATAATAATATATCAATATTAATCGGACAAGTAACACATATAGCTATATATACTACATTCCCCTCTCAAATGTAGTGGAGTAGAAATATAAAGTAGCGTAAAATAGTAATTCCCAAGTAAAGTACAAGTTGTACCTAAATATAGTACTTGAGTAAATGTACTTAGTTACTTTCCACCAATTTAAATTTGCTACTGACGTCAAACTGAACTCATACTTTTAAATCAGGATTACAGGTTTTGGATTTGGCACCTTCGAGATAACATTGATAGAAATGTTTTTCAAATAATTTTGCGGTGCATTCAATGGACGCGCCTGCAGCATGTTATTTTGTTCGCTGGGATGCTGCTTTTGTTATTTGATGTCTGTAAATAGTTTAGCACTTATAAAAATCACCATTGTAGATCCAGACTAAATTAGAGCTATTTTTGAAGAGGACATGGAAGCACAGTGTCTTTGCGAATATGTGTTATTAGTTGTTGCCTAGGCGCCCTAATAATATAGCAACAAAACAAGTTTTCAAGGTTCAAGGCTTTATTGCGCCCGAGGGAAAGCTGACCTGCAGCAGAGAACACAAAAATATACACTATAATACTTTGCAATAATAAAATTGATAGATAAAAGAGATAAAACATGTGATACAACAAGAGCAGTGGGCTGGATTGCCATACACTATGTAATGGTAAATGTGCTTTATTGGCAGATGTGGGTAATAAATATAAAATAAGTTTAATATCATTTTAGTGAATCCCTTTAATTGAAAAGAATATTTCCTTTAGCTTGGTTCTACACAGTCAAACATGGCTTCCAGTATATCGTGACATGTATTTGGACCATTGGAGTTGGTGTGAAACCCAAACTGGCAGAATCCTCTGCTCCTTTCCTGCGATCTGGAAATGAATGTTGGTGTCACTGTGCTGTAAGCTCTCGAAATAATGGAGGAGGGAAAAGAAACTGTACAAAGTCTCATCTGGCAGCGGCTGCACAGATGTGTCCTTTCCAGACATCTTTACTGTTTTGGCAGAGATACCTCGCTGTGGCCACGGCCAGGACATAACATCATTGTCAAAACCTGAGCAAACATTGCAGTCAGGTTATATGTGTACTTCAGTACACATACACTCACCTTGAAGATTATTAGGAACACCCTACTAATAGCGTGTTTGACCCCCTTTCGCCTTCAGAACTGCCTTAATTCTTCGTGGCATTGATTCAACAAGGTGCTGGAAGCATTCTCTAGAAATGTTGGCCCATATTGATAGGATAGCATCTTGCAGTTGATGGAGACTTGTGGGATGCACATCCAGGGCACGAAGCTCCCGTTCCACCACATACCAAAGATGTTCTATTGGGTTGATATCTGGTGACTGTGGGGGCCATTTTAGTACGGTGAACTCATTGTCATGTTCAAGAAACCAATTTGAGATGAATTGAGCTTTGTGACATGGTGCATTATCCTGCTGGAAGTAGCCATCAGAGGATGGGTGCATGGTGGTCATAAAGGGATGGACGTGGTCAGAAACAATGCTCAGGTTGGCTGTGGCATTTAAACGATGCCCAATTGGTACTAAGGGGCCTAAAGTGTGCCAAGAAAACATCCCCCACACCATTACACCACCACCACCAGCCTGCCCAGTGGTAACAAGGCATGACGGATCCATTCTGTTTACGCCAAATTCTGACTCTACCATCTGAATGTCTCAACAGAAATCGAGACTCATCAGACCAGGCAACATTTTTCCAGTCTTGAAAGATCCAATTTTGGTGAGCTTGTGCAAATTGTAGCCTCATTTTCCTATTTTTAGTGGAGATGAGTGGTACCCGGTGGGGTCTTCTGCTGGTGTAGCCCATCCACCTCAAGGTTGTGTGTGTTGTGGCTTCACAAATGCTTGGCTGCATACCTCGGTTGTAACGAGTGGTTATTTGAGTCAATGTTGATCTTCTATCAGCTTGAATCACTCGGCCCATTCTCCTCTGACTTCTAGCATCAACAAGGCGTTTTCGCCCACAGGACTGCCGCATACTGGAAGTTTTTCCTTTTTCAGACCATTCTTTGTAAACCCTAGAAATGGTTGCGCATGAAAATCCCAGTAACTGAGCAGATTGGAAAATACTCAAACCAGCCCGTCTGGCACCAACAACCATGCCACGCTCAAAGTTGCTTAGATCACCTTTCTTTCCCATTCTGACATTCAGTTTGGAGTTCAGGAGATTGTCTAGACCTGGACCACACCCCTAAATGCATTGAAGCAGCTTCCAAGTGATTGGTTGATTAGATAATTGCATTAACGAAAAATTGAACAGGTGTTCCTAATAATCTTCAAGGTGTGTGTGTAAGGCGAGTGTATAACCTGACTGAAAAATGTAAGATTATTTAGGATTTAGTATTAGTTATTTCATTCTAACATAGCCCTGCTTATTTTACATACTGTACTTGGATAAGCAAGACAGAGGTTAAATGTATGCTTTGTTGTTTGTAGTTAGCCGGACATAACTTTTGCAGCTTGCAAACTCACTGTATACTTATTCTTGTGTTTAGGAAAGGCTAAAAACTCCAAACTCTTGGAGGGTAGTGTCTCAATATGGGAAGTATCGCTCTCCAGATCCATGCACATCACTTCAACATGTTGAGCAATCAGAATCTTCATAGTTGCTAAGCTATGACTAAACAATTATTAACGCATGTGAGAAGCTATGAAAGAATTGAAAAAAAGAGAAAATCAAATGATGTTGAGTACCAAATAGAACCAAATGATTGACCATTCCCAACATGCATTGATGGATTGGATTATAGCCCACTGCATTTTAGTAATTTGAGATATCTACCATAATTGTTGAAAGCAGTTGTTTGTGTACATATGGAGCAGGTTTTACCTAATAGCTGAATGAAAGGAGACTCTCTGGAATCAGGTATCACCTCTTGGCATAGCTGCCTATGAATTCAAAGACTTGTGTCCTTTTTCTTTCAGGACAAACTAGAGTCAGACCAAATGACAGAGTGCATTTGATTTCTGAAGGAACTGACTACTGGACTGCTAGATATTAAGTTAAGTACAGACTTATCTGGGTTTTTGCTGCTTCTTGTACTTTTCTACTTTCTACTGCTGCTGTGTGTTCTTTGCTTGATTGGTTGTGTTGTTAGGCATAATTTTAGAGGATTTTCTTAAAGTGAAACTAGTTAGTGTAAAGTGTGAATTTGGGGAGTGGAGGTTAACGACTCTCAGGTGCTTTTGACTGATTAGCCAGGGTGTGGCCTCCCCACCTGTAGCCAACACCAATCACCTCCTTGGATTTACTGTTGGCAATTGCGTGAAGCGGCAGCCTCAGCGGCAGCCTCAGCGGCCGAAGACTCGGAGGACAAAGACAAAGGAGTCTACGCAGGAGTCTTCGTAGGAGGCTAAGTGGGCTTAATCTTATCTTTATCTCACTTAACTGCTCGGTGTCTCCATCCGGAAATGTGCTGCTTCTCCATTCCTGTCCGTGTTTCCTCTCGGAGATACTACAAACCACGCATTAGCTCGCAACATTTCCGCAACCCCACCTCTCTTACCTATCCCACCCGTTCCACACACATTCAACACCTTGTTGCAGGTGGCCTGTGGAACTGCCAGTCTGCCACTCGCAAGACTGAGTTCATCTCTGGCTTTGCCAGCCTGAAATCCCTTGACTTCCTTGCTCTCACTGAGACCTGGATTACACCGACCAACACATCCACCCCTGCTGCCCTTTCTTCTGCCTACTCTTTCACCCACACACCAAGACCCACTGGTAGAGGTGGGGGGACAGGCCTACTCATTAACCCCAAGTGGAGATTTTCTCTCTACCCATTGCCACAGTTCACTCCACAATCTTTTGAACTTCATGCTGTCACCATAACCCATCCGGTACAACTAGTCATCATTGTTATCTACCGCCCACCAGGTCCTCTGGGAGAGTTTTTGGAGGAGCTGGATGTCCTTCTTTCAAACATCCCTGAAACTGGCCCTCCGCTGGTACTTCTGGGCGACTTCAACATCCAGACAGAGAAGTTAGCTGCCTTTTCTCACCTTCTCTCTTCTTTTGCCCTCTCACTCTCTCCTTCACCACCCACTCACAAAGCTGGCAACCACTTAGATCTCATATTAACCAGAAACTGCTCTACAGCCAACCTCACTGTTACTCCACTCCATACCTCAGACCATTTCTTCATCTCTTACTCTCTCCCGCTCTCCAAAGCTCACAACCATATCTCAAGAGACACCATACCTGTCCGCCGTAATATTCGTTCACTCTCTCCTTCTCTGGCGGCATGTACTTTATCAACCCTCCCTCCATCCGACTCTTTCTTACTCATGTCTCCCAATGATGCCACAGACACTCTCTTCTCTACTCTATCCTCCTCTCTCGACTCTCTCTGCCCTCTTACTTCACGACAGGCTCGCAAATCCTCCCCAGCTCCGTGGTTATCTAACTCAGTACGTGCTGAAAGATCAACTATACGGGCAGCGGAAAGGAAATGGCAGAAATCTAAACACCCAGATGATCTGCTTACCTATCAGTCTCTTCTTTCCTCCTTCGCTGCCTCTATTTCTGCAGCCAAAAGCTCTTTTTATCAAACCAAAATTTAATCCTCTTTCTCGAACCCCAAAAAACTTTTTTCCATCTTCTCTAACCTCCTAGATTCCCCCAGTCCACCTCCTCCCTCCTCCCTCCTACCAACCCACTTTGTCAACTACTTTGTAAAAAAGATAGATGACATACGCTCTTCATTCTCAACCACACCTCCTGAAATCACCTTACCATCCATCACTTCCAGTACTCTTTCCTCTTTCACCCCTTTATCTCCAAACCAAATTCTTACTTTGATTACCTCTGCCCGCCCAACCACCTGCCCCCTGGATCCTATCCCTTCTCACCTTCTCCAGTCCATTGCTCCGGACCTCCTTCCTTTCCTCACCCATCTCATCAACATCTCCTTGTCAACTGGCTGTTTCCCCGATGCTCTCAAAGAGGCAAGAGTGACCCCACTGCTCAAAAAACCAACACTCGACTCCTCTGATGTAAATAACTATAGACCCGTCTCCCTTCTTCCATTTCTATCTAAAACTCTTGAGCGTGCCATTTATAATCAACTCTCTACCTATCTCCACCAGAACAACCTTCTTGATCCCCACCAGTCTGGCTTCAAGGCTGGCCACTCAACAGAAACTGCCCTCCTTGCTGTCACTGAGCAGCTTCACATCGCTAGAACAACCTCTCTCTCTTCCATTATCATCCTTCTGGATCTTTCTGCTGCCTTTGACACAGTGAATCACCAGATCCTCATTTCGACACTCCGAAATCTGGGTGTCTCAGGCTCTGCGCTCTCATTACTCACATCTTACCTGGCAGACCGAACCTACCGGGTAACCTGGAGAGGGTCTAGCTCAGAACCTTGCCCACTTAAAACTGGGGTTCCTCAGGGATCAGTCCTGGGTCCCCTCCTCTTCTCTCTGTACACCAACTCTCTCGGGTCTGTCATTCAGTCGCACAGCTTTTCTTATCACAGCTACGCAGATGACACCCAACTAATTCTCTCCTTTCCTGAGTCTGAAACTCAGGTAGCAGCACGTATCTCGGCCTGTCTGACTGACATCTCTTCTTGGATGTCCACACACCATCTGAAACTCAACCTCGACAAGACTGAGCTCCTTTTCCTTCCAGGGAAGGGCTCTCCTACCCAAGACCTGACTATAACAATTGACAACTCTATAGTAGTCCCCACCAAGACTGCTAGAAACCTGGGTGTGACACTTGACGACCAACTCTCCTTCACTGCTAACATTGCTGCAACTACCCGATCGTGTAGATACATGCTGCATAACATCAGAAGGATACGTCCCCTTCTAACGCAGAAGGTGGCTCAGGTTCTGGTTCAGGCTCTAGTCATCTCACGTCTAGACTACTGCAACTCCCTCCTGATTGGCCTGCCTGCATGTGCCATCCGACCCCTGCAGCTCATTCAGAATGCAGCGGCTCGACTTGTCTTCAACCTCCCCAAGTTCTCTCACACTACACCTCTCCTCCGCTCTCTTCACTGGCTACCAATTGCGGCCCGCATCCGCTTCAAGACACTAGTACTTACGTACAGGGCCACGAACGGATCAGCACCCGCTTACATCCAGAACATGGTCAAACCATATACCCCAACCCGCCCACTTTGTTCTGCATCAGCCAAACTGCTGGCTGCTCCCTCAGAGCGAGGGAGAACTAATCACTCAACGAAATCCCGACTGTTCACTGTCCTGGCTCCCAAATGGTGGAACGAGCTCCCCATCGATATCAGGATGGCCGAAAGCCTACACATCTTCCGCCGAAGGCTAAAAACGCATCTCTTCCGACTACACCTCGGATATCTTGAACTTGCACTTTCGAACCTGCACTTTCATATGGCTCTTTGTAGCTTTGCCTATTTAAAGCTACTGTATTTGCACTTACTACTTGTGGTCTGGAGTTTGAACCTTCATATTTGAAAGCACTTAATTGTAAGTCGCTTTGGATAAAAGCGTCAGCTAAATGACATGTAATAATAATAATAAACAAACTGTAGCTCCAACGGCTTCTCTGTAGGCAGTGATCTATAGAACAGGCGTGTAAAATGTCTTGAGCTTAAATTGAAATCTAACCAAATTGCAGGATGTAATTATTCATAATGTAACCCAAGCAAACTGAAAATAAAAAAACACTGGACTGTCTTCAACCAGCCCCCAGTCTCATTCCTGAGTCAGAATAACCCTAACATGCTCCCTCCTGCAGAAGGTCTACAACAGAACCTGCCTCTGTTAGACATGTTCTGCCACACTTGTACTCCAGACATTAACCTCCAAAAAAACTGAAATATTAATATACCAAAGGTCCAGATGCCATGGAAAGGAGAACAACTTCACCTGAGGAACTACTCAAATTGTGCACCAGCCAAATTGTTAACAGACTTACCCAGTGGAGAAGATCTTGTGCTGAAACTTTTATTCAGCTGTTAATGAGCCGAGAGAGAGAACAGCACGAAGGGCCTTCAGTGTCATCACAAAGTCAATACACTGACATCACAATTAGGGCGTGACTCAAAATATTTCAGTTATTGGACCTATTGCCACTACATAGCAACCAAAAGTCTAAACGGGAATACAAACAGTGCATTTAGGGTAGAATTAGGATATACTAGTTCATAATTTTTCACGTTCTAAAAATGAGAGTGATCCCCTCTCTTATCATTACAAAGTCCCAAAAAGCCAAGAGATGAATGCAGGGAAAAGTTCCCTTAGTCAACTTGTCCTAATGTTGAACACCTTAACAACAGTAATGTTGAAATAATAAGTCATAAATTTAAGGAACCACATTTAATATAATTTTTTTTTTTATTCCAGTGGTATATGAAGGGTTCGTTTGGGAAATGACATTTATCTGTTTTTTTTTATTTTCCTAAATCATGTATTTTAAATGAAAAATGTTATCATTTTTTGTGCACTCAAGGGAATGTCAGTCATTCATTGTTGATGTATTAGAGTATTAATATAATGTTTTATTTTTTATTGATTTAAGAATGGCTTTTATCTATTTATGCAAATTAACTCTTCATATATTTTTCTCAGCTCTGTGAATGACAATGTTGATTAGTCGGTCCACCACTTTGGTCTCGGCTGAATTATCTTAACAACTATTGGTTGGATTGCCATGGAATCTGGTGCAGATTAGCACAACATTTAGAAAAAAAGCTTTAATACAATAGTTTCCAGATTATGTATCTCAATGACTTGCAAAACTACTGACATTTCATGACTCTTAGCTGTATTTAGTTTTTGTGTACTAATTAACAAAATGTAGCATGCTGAGACACTAAACTTAGACAGTTATTAACATATGTTAAACATTATATCTGCCAAACATTTTTTCAGGTGAACATGTTACAGCCTCACTGAGCCTTGAGTGTGGCTGTAGAAAGACAGGTGCAAATTCAACCGAGGCAGCACAAACCAAGAAAACGTGTCTGTAAGAGTTGAAACCATTTGAATTTGTTTCCTCACATCCCCTACTAACAAACTCAAGATGGTGGATGTATTCCATGAATAACGTAATCTAAATTACCAGTCTATAAAATGACAAAGCCTATTGGGTTAAAACTACAACATCTCAAAGTGAACTTGAGTTTGAATTGGACCATAATAATAAATCATGAAAAATACATTATAGCAGAATACTGAACAATGGTGTCAAACAATACAAACAACCACAGGTGGACTACACACTCTGGCACCTAACGAGAGAGAGAGAGAGAGAGAGAGAGAGATATGAGGCAAACTCCTTAAAGCACATCTTCAAATCAGTGGATAAAATTAGACTTTTGGTAAGAGGTCAGCTTAGACTTGGAGTGATGAAGGTTCAATAAACAGTTCATTCATTAATTAAACTCAAAACCACTAAACACACAAGACATTTAAATGGCAGCTCTCTTAGAAGCAAATAGGCCCCAGTTTGACAGCAGCAGCAGCAGAATTATCAGCAGTGCAAACAGTTGTTGACACACAGCTGTGTCGGCAGACGCTGGCAGTAACTGTGGTGCTAATTAAAAAATAATGACCTGTTTGTGTTATCTGTATACCAGCTAGATATAATCTACATAACATTAATTCAAATAAGTAAAGTTTCAGTTCACTATTGAGACTCAGGCACATGCAGCTCCTGAACAGTAATCAGGGGAAACGCTACGGAGCTAAATCAGGGCCAAATGTTTTGTTAATTTGAAAAAAATATATATAGTTGAAAAACTAAAGCTTGAAATTGAAAATTTAAGTTTTGTTCTAAAACTTGAAAAATAAAGCCATGTATTCAAACTAAAAATAAGTGTACCGATTTTTCTTTCAGTTTGAATAAAATTTAAATTGAATTCTGGAATTATTTTGAATAAATTACTAATTTTCATTTTTCACTTTTATATTTGTTTTCAGTTCCACACTTCATGTTTTCAGATTCAAAACTTATTTTTTTTATGGCTTCAAATCTTTTTTTTTCAGTTTCAGATCTGTTTTTCAGTTTCAGATCAGTTTTTTTCAGTTTCAGACTTTTGGCCCTGATTTTGCGTAGGGGGCGTGGCTTCAACTCAGAGGGGCGTGGAATTATGAGTGACAGCCTAACAAAGAAGGCAGAAAACTCTCCTCAGTCAGGTTGCCTTCAGGAAATTGTGTTACTGCGAGAACTATGACTGAATGTTTTCTATCCACCATCCACCAGTGACAAAGTTACATTTAAAAAACTGTTTTGGACAACACGTGGTACCAATTACACTATAAGAGCAATAAACTGTGCCAATTGTGCAGTTCAGCAGGAACAATGACTTCTCCCACTTCCACGTACGACTTTGAATGAATGCACCACAGTATTCACTCGGCAGTCAGCATGGCCTCTGCTCCGCCAAGGCAACCCTGGCACCAGCGCACAGGTAAGACATGTGAAAGATATTAGCATTTTTGAATAGATACTTTGGGACATTATCCCCGCAGTGGCATTTTTTTGTCATTAACACATAAAGGGAAAATAGTTGGACAGCTGGACAAAGCTGGAAATGAAGCATCGCTAGCACTAAAGTTAGCATTAACTAATGTTAACTTCACACTAGCTGGTGTTTTTACACTAATTTCAATGTCTAGCTCAAGTTTTTTGACTTTAACGTGTAGTGTCTTTGTTAACCTCTGTCAGTGTAGGAGCCATAAAT
The DNA here is from genome assembly GCF_008315115.2 of Sander lucioperca. Classification (NCBI taxonomy): domain Eukaryota; kingdom Metazoa; phylum Chordata; class Actinopteri; order Perciformes; family Percidae; genus Sander; species Sander lucioperca. The sequence goes on from NC_050177.1 coordinate 36,853,996, forward strand.
TGGGTTTGATTAGTCTTTTATTATCTTTGCTCCTTTTTGCGCTGTTGTGTATGTGCATGCGCATAGTGACGTTGTTGGTTACTGTGGGTGTCACCGGGGGTGTGGTGTCCGTATTAGTGCGTGTGTGTGTTCACCTGTGCGGGTTAGCGGGGTGTTTGGATGATTGCTGCAGGGTGAGCACGTGGAGAAACTTTCTGTTGACCGTCACCATCGTTGTCTCCTGTTACTGCACTGTCTGAGGTATCTTTGCACGGCTTATGAAATGCATCAATTCAAGTAAGTGCTGTTTCTTGCTAAGCTTGTGAAATGGATCAATAAAGACATCCCATCAAGTGCAATGGTTTAGCGTGACGCGTCTTCAGTGTAAACCCACATGTCTTAGCCTGCTGCGGCGTTTGGATTAGTTTCTAAATTTACATGCCGCATTAGTCAGAATGACCATAACTCGACAGTGGCTGCGATGTGTGCATGATTGTGTTGCTTCCTTGTTAATAATGATCCTCAACACCCTGGCCATTATTAGCAGGTTGTTAAGGTTGTTGGCTGAACTGAAAATGTTTTAAGGTTGGATAAAAAATTAAGGCTAGGGTTATGAATTTAGAAAGAAATGTTGCTCAATTAAAAACTCCTCAGAAGTATGGTAATTAGAACGTGTGTTAATTAGCATTAGCAAGATGTGGGAGGTCATTCACGGTTTGTGAGTCCTGCAAAAATGCACACTCACACATAAACCTACACGACCACACCCCGGTGTTATGTATAAATTGAGCACTGTTTTCCATTAGGCTTGATTGGAAGTGTTGATTGATTCTGTCCATGTGTTGTCAGATCAGTGCAGGCGAGGCAGCCACTCTACTTTATTGGGACACGGTGGCACACTGTGGACTGAAAAGAGCTGATCCAGCACATAACCAAGTGAAACAGAGTGTAAAGAAGTTGAAGACTTTATTGCATACTCTCAAACCTTTGCTAATGTCTGTTTCCATTCTCATACTGAACATCCTCACACTGTGCACTTATGGCGCTTTTCCATTACATGGTACCTGCTCGACTCACCTCGTCTCTACTCGCCTTTTTTGGTTTTCCGTTACGAAAAAAAGTACCTGGTACCTGCTAACAGGTACTTTTTTTAGTACCACCTCAGTCGAGGTTCCAAGCGAGCTGAGGCGAGAAAAGGTGACGTGAAAGCGACAGACGGGGGTGTCCTGAACAAACCCGCTATTTTTAAACAGTTTAGCCAGCTGTGTTTTTTTTGCTGCCTCCAGCTTCTTCTGAAACAAAATGTGTCTTCTGGCAACAACAACACACCTTCCACGTTCTGTGTGTGTCGCGTTAGGTCACGGCAGTTTACTGCGGCGCCGCTTGTTTTACAGTTCTGCGGAGGCTCCAGGTAGAGCTTTCGCCGTAGCCTACGTACACACACACACACGCCGGCTCGACGCACACACCAGCGCACAATAAACATCAGGCCACTTTACATAGGCTACGGCGAAAGCTCTGCGTGGAGCCTCCACAGAACTGTAAAACAAGCTCAAGTGGCCTGATGTTTATGCTTGTGCGCTGGTGTGTGCGTCGAGCCAGCATAAGACGACCAGCCACGCTGAGGCGGTACTAAAATCTGCAATGGAAAACGGACACACAGTGTGTCGAGTCGAGGCGAGTCGAGCAGGTACCATGTAATGGAAAAACGCCATTACTCTTTCTCTCTAACTTTACAGTACATGATATCTACCCGTGTTCCCTTGGCTTCACTCAAGGTCTGAGGCTGGGGGTGCTGGCTTGACTGAGCAGGTTGGCTTGTTAAGTCTTTCTATTGTCCCATTGTATTTTGTGTCTTGTACTTCATATATCCTTTTTCACAAAATACGTTTTGACATGTCATAGTAGAAAAAGCACAGGTGTAAATAATACAATGGATGACTTCAACTTACTGGGACACTTCAATACAACAGAGCCATTGTTATACTTCCATATTTCTGCTGTGAAAAAGTTTGTTTGCGTTTTGTTTCATGCTGTTCTGGACTTATTCTTCGATTGATGATTAGTTAGATCTACAGGTGGTTCAAAACGTGCCTGTTCAGAAAGGGCTGATTACTTGACCTCTGGTATTGCTGCTTGCAGCTTTCTCCAGAACCGCTCATCCAAACAACTTCACACTTGACACTGCGCTTCCTTGTCCTGAGCGATGCACCTGCCATTACTTAGTTGCATCCCCTTGCAATGATAGGGTATATGCGATCATTCCGAAAGTTACATAGCTGATGCTTGAAATGCTTCGCTACAATGTAACAATTTCTCTCTTTCTTCATCTGTTCTTTACTGTAGAGCAGAGAGCGAGCTGTACTCAGCATGTCGTTCGGCGGTGTAACAGTTATTAGGGGACCCCTCTCAATACACTACACAATGTGTACATTACGCACAGTTGATAAATATCTCCCATAGATCTCAAAAGCTCAACACTGCACTTCCTTGGGTCCTCAGCAATACACCTGCAAAGTGTGAAGTCGATCTGATAAACGGTTGTTGAGAAAATTGAAGGACAGACACACAGACAGCCAAAGACTCCTTATTTTTTATTTCCGTTTTCAATTTGGGCATGAAAAAAACTTGATTTGAAAATGTTATATAGCAAAAACCTTTTTACTGCTGAGGTGGAAAAGTTGGTGTACTGATAAAATAAAAATGTGAAAAAGTCCAATGGAAGACTTAGCTACTGTAATTCGTCATGAAGTACATGAAGCATGTGACTTAAACATTAACTGAAGCTTCCACTAAAGAGAAAATATGAAATAAATGTAAATGCATCATCGTTGGGCCCTCTTCTTATTTAATTGTTTGATGGCCCGTTACTGTTGCTCGCGATGTGTTCAAACGCACATTAACAAGCAACCACTTTACCATGGAAGTTATGTGATCTATTGTAAATATAAAAATATTGATTATAGATGCTTTAACAAAAAGCAGGGAAGGTCTCATAAAAAATGCTAATGAGTTGCATAATGGAAAAAAGGATCTAGTGGTTTAAAAGCTTGAGCCATAAAGCAGGACATTTCATCCCTTGTTTTCACCATTATTTTTGTAATCTGTCTCTCCCCAAACTTTATGAAAGTCACTGGGGTTCGCCTGAAGGTTAACACAAATTGTTGCAGGGCTGTTAGATTGCATTAGTGTGGACAAGTATTCATGTTGCTGTATTCGCCCCATGAAGCTGTCCGTCCTGGTGTGTTTGTCTAACCACATGTCTTCCTGTATCTGTGTATTTCCTGTCCTGAATGTCAAACTGACAAACTGAATTAGAGTTACTGCAGAACAATCAACATCAAATAATATGGCTGTGCTGCAGTGTTATCATTCTTTCACCCCGTTCCTTTAACCCAACATGTTTTATCTGTTTCATAGCAGGAAATCTACATATCAGCAGGGACTGATGATCAATACAAATGGCTCAATGATTACTTGGCCACAGGCTGAGATTTCTGGCACACAGACTTCTTGGCCAATAGTCCTTTTGGAACTGAAAACAGTGGAGTATCACGACACAGACACAGACACACACACACACACACACACACACACACATTTTTATCTTACTGGTAAATTCTTTTAGTTAATTTTGGACCCTTCAGTAGTAAATCACTGATTTGAAAACTTCTAGTGGTTAAGAACTTAGGACAGACTTTACACACAAACTTAGCTGGTGCAAACTTGAAGGTGTCGTGAAATCCTAATCAATTTCAAATGCTGGCACAAAATGTGGTAATGATGGACAGATGTTGGCCGACGGATTCAAACTATCAGACATGGTTCACTGCACTCTTCCAAATGCAGTAATAATGACAATGACAATTTCTGACAATGTTTTATGCTTATTCCATCCCCCCTAATGATCCCTCCCTGGGCCAATCAGCAGCAAATATGTTGTTATAACCTGTAATTTCATTCCCTCATTTAAACCGCTCAGTGTAATTTTGCAAATCTCAAAACCCAGCAGTGAGATTCCCAAAGGTTTGATTAAAAGATTATCAGCAAAGCGTCAGATTGTGTGTCCTTGTGCAAATAAGCTGCTCTGGGAAAAATCACCAGCTAAATGACCAACATGTAGATTGGTGTGTGTGAGTTGTGAGAGAGCGAGCCAGAGAGAATCGGGGAGAGCTGATACACACATACAAAGCACCCACTCACAATAAATATCTATCATGTCTGAAGTGATTGTGGATTGGACCTGCAAATGTGGTGAACTCATGCAAACAAACAAACCACAATGAGAGGAAAAAAAGGAAACATCTTACTGTTTACCACCTAAACACCAGTGGTGTGTGGGTGTTGGGGGAATCTGCATTTTTCACTTCTCATTGGGAAAGGTCATTTTGTTGTTTGTGATGCAGAAATGAATTTAAATTACTAACTGAAAAACAATACATTTGGAAAATACCAAAGCTTCAATTTATTGTATAAAATAATATAGGTGTAGTGTTCCTGCAAACTCGTCATGACAGAAGATAGATATTTCCACATCTTGGAGCCTTAATGCCTTTGCTTTGACTGTGAAAAGATGCCTTTGAGCACTTGATATTACTGACAAATATCCTTTTGGCGTTTTAGTCTTGATGGTGGCCAAAGTCAAACAGTCCAGCATTGCCTTATTTCTGGAAATGGCTATTTTACAAGTGATAAACGAACAAGATGCAAAGGCAACATGATACTGCAGTTCCTAGTGGTAGAAGTAATCATGTACATTAACTTTATTTAGTACTATACTCAAGTATAATTGTGAGGTACTTGAAAAATGCAATTTTGTTTAAGATGGTAATATATATATATATATATATATATATATATATATATATATATATATATATATATATATATATATATATATTAGGGCTGTCAAAATAACGCGTTAAAAAAAATAATGCAGATTAATCCATTCCATATTGACGTTTGACCCGGAGCCGTTCTAGCCACCATTGGACTGTAAAATGAAGGAGGGAGACGAGAATGTGCTGCCTGGATCATTAACTGGAACATTTACTTGTAAAAATCTTCTTCCTGCCAACCCTGGGTACCGAAATCTGGTGCCACTGATATGTCTGCGCTTCTCTCTGATGCTCTAAAACAGACAATGCGGGCAACACAAACACCGCTGCATGTGACGCTAGTTAACACTATACTCGACAGCAGCTAATGTTAGCCTACCGCTAGCTAGTAGCTGGATTAAACACGGTTAAAATGCTGACAGCTAACGCTGAACGGTGTAAAGTTTGACTGTGTTTTACTGTAGAGGATTCAACACCGATATGTAACAATCTTCTGCTGCTGTCGGGAAAACAACACAGACGGTGCGTTCAATGAAACTGGTAAACTACAGTCTCGTGGTGCATTTGAAGTTATTGTAAATGTCCTTTTCCCATCTGGTGGTTGTTTTTGTTGTTCAACAGCAATTTACTAGTGAAATAAGTTATTGTTATTGTTATATATTATTATTAAATCATTTCATTTTTACCACATGGCCTTAGCAATAAACAAGCCGTTCTTTAATGTCACCAACTGTTGTTTAGTATCCTTTTTTTTTCTTTTCTTTTTTTACTTTCTTAAAAAGTATCGGTTCAGGCACCATTATGTATGCGATTAATTTCAATTAATTAATCATAGAGTATGTAATTAATTAAATTAAATTTTTTAATCGATTGACAGCCCTAATATATATATATATATATTTATATATATATATATATATATATATATATATATATATATATATATATATATATATATATGTATGTATGTATGTATGTATGTATGTATGTATGTATGTATGTATGTATGTATGTATGTATGTATATATATATATATATATATATATATATATATATATATATATATATATATATATTTTTTTTCTCCACTACATTTATCTGATTATAGACAGCTAGTATCCAGAGGTGTTTTTAAATCTTTTGAACTAAGTCCAAGTGAAGGTGACATAACAAACAAGTTATTTCTTTTTTTTTTAGATACATTTTTATTGATACAAACAAGTTATTTCTAATAATTAAAAAAAGAAAAAAATATATTTGACAAAAACAAAAAGGAGCTATTTTGTTAAAAAGCAGGAACTAGCCCATAAATAAGTGTCTCTGGTTATGTTATTAATTATTCCCTAAAGTTTGGCAGAGATCCAAAAGGCAAAACTACTTTACACACAATATTGTTTTTTTTCAATATCCAGAGAAAGCAGAAATACAATTCCACTAACCTGCATTATGTCAAGGTGGTGGCAGATAACCAGGGCACATACAACTGAAACAAGAATAAGATAGAACACCTTTAATAGCTGAAATCTTGCTGGGCACATGACTTATTAGTCAGTTGTTACCAGCAACATTGTCATATTCCAGCCTTTGTGAATCTTGAATCCGTTTTCATTACACTTGCAAATAGCTCTCTAAATCTGATCTGTATTATAAATGGTCAAATGAAAAATTAGGATTTACAGAGTTTTGTCAAAAGCCACACATGACTAACTCGTAACTTGTTTTTGGGCTGTAGATTGTTCTCAGTTGTGGTCTGAGATAATGATGACAACTAATACACAATATAAACTATTTCTATTGCACTATCCTTGTTGATGGTGTGATTCAGCTCATGCAGTGCTAGGTGGCGTACAGACCAGTCCACCTGGCTGTGTTTCGAAGGCCCTAACTTTAATTTGGAGCCCATTTTCAGTCCATTATGCCGGGCCACTGGGGAGGCGATAGCAAATTAGAACTATCTATACTCCACTGACTTCATCATTAAAATTAAAATGGCAATCGCTGCACCCCACCTGTCACACACACACACACACACACAAACACACGCATACTGACCAGAGACCACACACAAACACAGACTCATGAACATTATGTGAAGATGCGTTTACCACACACTCCTGATCGTGTATAAGCCGTGACACATACCACACGTATAAAATTCCACAAATTGACAACCCTTCAATAGATACACTTGTGCAAAATGCCACACACACACACACACACACACACACACACACACACACACACAGAGTTGTTGTGAGAATGGAGAATGCCCTGTCACACCCAGTCAATTCCAGTAGGTCTATCACTCGCCCAGTGGGACGCAGTATTAATATTGCCACTGTGTTTAGTCTTGTTTGGACCACTCTGCCAATGCACGTGTGTGTGTGTCCAGATGTGTATGTGTGTCAGGCCATTCACGCAGCGGGGGGTTGCCTTTGATACCATGGCTAATGTAAAAAGTAAGAATGGCCGGTCATTTAGTTGATATAGCACCACAGCCGCCCTCGGCCCACACTGTGGCCCAAACAAGATCGATAGAGGAGAATAGAGGAGACCCATAGAGCGAGAAAAGAGGAGAGGAAGGGAATAGATGTACTAATATCGCAGCCTCAAGTCCTTGCCGGTGGTAATCACAGCCGTAAAACTCGATAATTACATCGGTTTCTCTGTAAACAGGACTGACTGAGGGGAGAAAACAATGCTGGTGTGTGTGCTGGCTGAAATTATTGCACACATTTTGGTATACATTTTTATATGCTTTCTCTCCTTAAAATGTGAAAGTGAATTCAAATGAGATTGAATGCTTTCAATTCAAATACATGTTGAATAAGCAGAGAACCACATAAGCTCATGTTTGCATGCCTGTGTGTGTAAATCTACACGCACAAGCTTGTGTTATGCATGTGTGAGTGTGTGTGTGCGGTGTGCAACACGTTGCGTCAAATAAAAGCAGCGAGTTCCCGCTAATGCTCGGTAAAAGCGGCGAGGCTGGCAGGAGCAGCATCGGCGTGAAACGAGGAAGTGAGTGTTTTCCTTACGGTTCACGGAGGAATCAAAAGGAGAGGGAGGTGTGGAAATGAGATGAATTGGAGCAGGAGGAAGGGAGGTGGGTGGGGAGGTGAGAAAGAGAGAACACACAGAAAGCGTTCAGCTGTGCGTGCTGCTGGATTGAAAATCGACTTGATGCCCACTGGCCATGAAGTTTGAGGAGTGCCATTCTGCTCCTGTACACTTAATGGCAATGAGAAGATGCACGCACGACTGCAAACCGATTAAACTGAGAGAGACTGAGAAAAAACTGACGTGAGAGAGACTTGTCAAGATCAGCACACAATATCAGCAATATAAAAAAAATAGTGTCAAAATGGACCTGCAAAAATCAATATCAAGATGAATTGCATATAATCACTGTTAATTTGTTAAGTGAGCATGTTGGAGTAAATATGAACTGAGAATGTAGAAGCGAGTCAAGTGGGAGGCTCCACGCAGGGCTTTCGCCGTAGCCGAGGTAAGTGACCTGAAGTGTATACTTGCGGTTGGTGTGTGCATCGATCTCTTTAAGAGAATAGCAGAGCCGGCATGTGTGTAAGCGTGGGGAGTGTGTGGTAGAGCGAGTGAGAGAGTGACAGCGATTAGCTTCAGAGCGAGTACCGACTCTAGAGTCATAGTGAGAGAAACAAAGTGTCTCCCCTGTTCTGGGAAATCTGTAGCAGAAAAAGTTAACCCTGTCCTTGATTTCACGTTGTTTGTGGAGAAGGAGAACCAGGAAATTAGTAGGGGGAAATGCAACGCTACCAAGCCACGGCCGAGCGTACTAATCACAGTTGTTGCAGTCTGCGTCGCCGCAACGTGTAGTTAAATTTTTTGAGAGGTGCACGTCAGGCTATGGCATAGCTTGAGGCGTGGCGTAGCAGAGGCAGCGTCAGCTACGGGCAGCTACGTGCGGGGTCCGACCATGCTGTATTTGTTGCTATCACCTAGCAACCGTCTCTACGTGAGGAAAGCTCAAAGCTCTGTGAAAGGTTTAATTAGGGCTGGGCGATATGGAGAAAATCAAATATCACGATATTTTTGACCAAATACCTCAATATCGATACCACAACGATATTGTAGTGTTGACTATTGGGGCTTTCACAAAATATTTACACAATGAGATTTGTGATGAATAATCATCAATAATGTGGATATAATGACTAAGTGGGTAAAGGCAAATAATAGAACAGTTACAGTCTGGTAAGTTCAGAAAATGACATCACATTACTGTAATACAGCCTTTAAAACCAGGAAAAACACCACTTATGCCATATTACGATATCCAAAATCTAAGACGATATCTAGTCTCATATCACGATATCGATATAATATCGATATATTGCCCAGCTCTAGGTTTAATTTTCGGAGGAATCCTAGCCAAATCAGTCCAATAAATTGATGCCATTAACACAAAGTTTAGGAGCGCAATATGATTTAGTTTGAAGTTCCTGTGACGTGACGTTTCCAGTCTATGGGTCAGACTCAAACACACGGAGCTCTGAAGCAGACCTGTGCGTCGCTTAGTGTCCACTCTCGCTGTAAAAAGCTGTGCAGCTTCAGGTTTACGGATGCGCTCTGCTGTTGACATGCTGCGGCAGATGTGTCCCATTTGTGCTCCGTGTATTTCTGCCGTAGATTCGGTTTTCCACCTCCGATGTTAAGCCACTTCCCTAAACTTTGTGTCATTCAGAGACCAGAGTCTCTAACGGGGCTCTGTGTCTGTCAGGAGGTCTGAGATCTACCGTATCAGCACAGCAATCACGTAATGCACAGCAGACTATGGTGCAGGTAGATTATAGAAATATAGAATATAGAAATAGGCGCATAACAATTCACCGGAATGCTGGAAATGAAGTGTTTAATGCTCAGAATTTTCTGGGGGAGAACCCCCAGACCCCCCCCACCCCCCATCATAAGTCATTACACAAATCGGGAAACAAAACCTTGGCCTTTGGGTTGGCAGGCCAGTTATGATTAGGCCAAATATTCAAATCTACAAACTGGCCAGCTGAAATGAACATACACTGGTTATTAACAAGCTGGGCCAGCCAATCGCCGTTTTGCACTGCATTCAGTTTATTTAAATGGGTCCGGGCTAAGCCCCGAATCTACTCAAGTCCACGTAGCTACATTTGTACCCACGGGCAGAAGCATACATTGGCCTTACTGTCACCTGGTAAACACAGACTGCACATTACTCACACAAACACACTTTCCTATTTACACTGTATATCAATAAACACCATGAATTTGTATGTTGAAACAGCGCTCTGACACACACACAGATTAGTAGACAGCCAGAAGAGAACACATACCATGCTCTCTCACACACACACACACACACACACACACACACACACACACACACACACAGCACCTCAATGATGACTGAAGAAAACACGCCCACACTCTCACACACACACACACACACACACACACACACAAAGCTTTTATATGCTAAGCTGCTCTTCGGCTAGGCTACATTTGCTGTATGCATATGTCAGTCAAGCCTGCAGTGGGGACTGAATGTTTCACAGGAACTTTTCCAGGACTCCGGAAACCAAACAGAAGAGAGAGAGAGAGATTGATACAAAAGAACAATTTCTTTGCTACCTGCAGAAAACCAACCATAAAACACATTTCTGTCATTTCAGTCTTCATACGTCCATCCATTCTAACATCAGTGCCCCACATCGAGGTGGACGATATGGCAAAATGATCATATCACGATTTAGTTTTCATAAACAAATAATTTCCAAAACAATGGTGAGCAAATGCCAGGAGTTGAGTTTTAGTGTTAATTTCGTCAGACGAGACGAGAATAAACGTGTTCGTCAACGACCTTTTTTTTTCATGACTAAGACGAGACTGCACCAATGTCCAAAAACGCTGACTAAGACTAAATTAACGTGCATTATTGTTGACGAAAAAAGACGAGACTAAAATGTTTTGCATAAAATAAAAACTAAGATAAAATCTCTCTTCATTTTCGTCTACAATCGTCTCTACTTTTTCATCATGAGATAGAATATTCAGCTGTTACGCCTTCAAAATATTCCGAATGAGTTTCGTGCTGTTGCTGCCAGCCTGTGGCTGCAACACAAAACTGCATGGAGCAAGAACACAACACCCATAGACAGTAGCAAACACCAGAGATTTCTGACAGAGTGACGAGCGCCGACGACATGCTAGGTAGAAGGAAGAGGCTCGATAGTTGGTTGCATTTTATGTACAATGATATTGACAAAAAGTCAGAATGTGTCATTATAACTGACGGGAAGCACTGCGGACAAAAAATATCGGGGAAAAACACCACCAACCTTAAGCAACATCTAAAGGCTAACCACCCACACATTCAGGTAAGTTAACTTAAATTATTTTTCTCATAAGCTAATGCTGATTTTAGGCATCTACGCTGTAAATCAACCAGTTAGCTTGCATTCAACAAAAATCATTCAACAAGTGTATTTTGTCAGGTAATTATGACATTTAACCAATATTTGAGATGTGTGAAACACTATTTGACTGAAATGGTTATTAGAAATAATCTCAGAAATAATTTGTTATTTAAAAAAAGACAAATATGTTTTGACTAAAACTTGACTAAGATATATTGAGTTTTCTTTTGACTAAAACTAGACTGAAATGACGAGACTTTTAGTCGACTAAAACTTGACTAACAAAAAAAGATATGTGAATGACTAAATATGACTAAAACTAACAAGGACATTTGGCACAAGACTAAGACTATTTAAAAAATTTATTAAAAATAGGTGACAAAATTAACACTATTGAGTTCTCATTAAAACAAAATTAAGACTGGTGTGTTAATTGCATGGTGTAGTGCTGACTCAGCGTGCAGGGTTACATTAGATAACTTGCAGCAAACATCACAGAGAACTGTTAAGGCAAAACAGCATCACCGATTTGTTTTAACTGAATATTCTCTGGTCTAATCCAGCTGAAAACACAACACCGAATCCGTCAGTGAAACACAAGCTTTTTAAACGAACAATAACAGACAGCAATTGAAAATACATTTTTCTCCGACCCATGGTGCAATAAGGAAACGTACAACAAGTGTAAAAAAAGAAATATACAAATAAAGATAAGCAATATATAAAATAAAATAAAATAAGTAGTCTGTACAAAAAAGATAAAGAAAGATAAGTAATAAAAGATAAGTATCTGTACAGTAATCTCATTGCAATTATACAACAAAGTATAAATGTTGCCTTTGCGCCAAGAACACAGTAGGCAGAACAATGGCAGAGAGAAAAAATGTAATTAAATTTTCAGACAACGAGATTCAGGTCATGCCCGATGAGGTGCAAAGGCATTCCTCCTCCAACCAAGTGTTGGCCACTTTTGGTGAGAACTAAGTTGCTGAGCTCTGGCTACTCATGAAAAAAACATTAGTCAGACTAGTTCAGTGTCCACTGCCTGTAGGTTTGGTCTGATTAAACACTTTTCAAGTGTGTGTGTGTGTGTGTGTGTGTGTGTATGTATGTGTGTGTGTGTGTGTGTGTGTGTGTGTGTGTGTGTGCTCACTGATTCTTTGTGAATTTGCTAATGTAATAGAAAGACAGAAAAAGAACAATTAATGTGTGCACTTTAACTACAAATAATAATAAATAAATCAAGGACCCTCTGTGTGTGTGTGTGTGTGTGTGTGTGTGTGTGTGTGTGTGTGTGTGTGTGTGTGTGTGTGTGTGTGAGAGCGTGGTATGTGTTCTCTTCTGGCTGTCTACTAATCTTTTTAAAATGCAGAGCAGAGCTTGTCCAGGCAGGGGATGGGATGATGGGGAAGATGGAAACAGCATGAAAGAAGAAAATTATTAAATGAAGCAGAGGTAGAGGAGGGAAGTGATGGAGAGAGCGAAAAACCAAAGAGAGGTGAGGTTGTTGTGTTGTGATGGTCCATTGCAGCAGAGGGATCAGAACCTGAGGCAAAAATGTACGTTCAATTTTTTTTCATATCAGTTCACATATCATGATATAAATTAAGTCAGTATTTCTGTCAAGCTTAAAGATTCCCATAAGCTTTGAATTCCCAAATTAAAAAAAGACAGAAGTATGAGCTGCAAACAAAGAATCTTATTGTGTGAAATGTTTACAGTCAGGGACCTCATGTCTTGGGTCAGTTATGTTTGTCGGTCAAAAACCCCTCCATTTGGACAGGGAACATGTTTTGCCATTAAAAAAGCAACCGCATGTGTGGTGTAGGCCAACATTTTTCAAACCAAGGACCCCTTAACTGAGAGGGAGACGGAGCAGGGACCCCTACTACATATATTGTATAAAATGAAGTTGCATATTTAACTGGGCCTACTATTACGTGTAGGGAGAGGCCTAACGCCTTTATAAATACCTTTGTTTGCATAGAATACTAAGCTATTAAAATAATAATTGTTGGCATGATTTTATAAATCATGTTTTAATGTTAAAGTGCTCATATTATGCTTTTTGGCTTTTTCCCTTTCCTTTATTGAGTTATATATCTTTAGTGTTGGGAAGGATACTTTCAAAACGTATTCCGTTACAGAATACAGAATACATGACCAAAAATGTAATTTGTAAAGTATTCCGTTACGTTACTCAATCTGAGTAACATATTCTAAATACTTGGATTACTTCCACATTGAATTGCATTTTATAAGTGTAGGAATGCGGCCATCAAATCCTGCTTACTAAACAGGCCTATTCTGGTGTGTTCTTCTGTTCCAACTGGCTGAATGTGTACCTAAACAAGCAGATGGACTGTTGTATTTGTAGTCCCGAATTGCATACTACAAAAATCTTACCGCACTCTAAGCTAACACAAGCTAATTTTAGCTAACGTTAGCTAGCACGTCAAACGGGGCTAGTCAGTTTTTCAACGGCTCTGTGGCTAGTAAATCAGCACATAGGAGAATGTAAAGTCGCACGTCAACTAAGCAGGTAGCTACCTGATACAACTATAAAAGAGCAAGGTGACCAATAAAACTACAACAGACGACTACACCTGGCTAATAATAATAATAAAAAAAGTACTTTAAGATGCTTCTTCAGGTTGGAGGTGGAGTAATTTGGAAGCTGAAAGGAGGTTGGTTGCTGGCAAGCAGAGGTTGCACTGCACAGTTATATTTTGTTCTCCCTTCTCTTTCTTTAATGTGAAATGCTGTTTGAATTTCCAAGATAGAAATGCATTCCTGCCCTGGCTCTGTTGTGCTGGTTCTGACTCCATTGTGACTGATCACGCAAATAGCTAATTTTTTTCTTCTGGGAAATGCATGGAGTTGCCTTAATTTATTTAGAGAGTGAATAAACTCGTGAAACAGAGAAGTATCGTCATGTAATCCATTGATTTCAACAATGTAACTGTATTCTAAATACACTATTTAAATTGTAACTGTAATGGAATACAGTTACTCATAATTTGTATTCCGAATATGTAACGCCGGTACATGTATTCCGTTACTCCCCAACACTGTATAACTTTTTTGTGCATGTTATAGGTTTACAAAGTGAAAAAGCCCAAAGTCCAACCCACAGGGACTTACCATCTTCCAGAGAAAACACTGTTCACAAACTGCTCCAAACAGCTCAATTGTAGTCCAGCCTTTACTTCCGTGACAAACGTGCGTCACTTTGTAACACACGTTATAATGCTCACCTAGCTGCTATATGGCACTCCCTCATGCTCTGCAACTGACAAGCTAGCAGTACTTACTGCGCATGGGCGACTCCCAACAAAGACGGTACAGAAGTGAGATGTCTCACTCTGTAGCTAAAACAGAGAGCTCAACACACAGGGTGAAAAGAGGAGCTGCAACAATGTGCAGTACAACAAATATATGGTGTTTTCTGAAAATTAAACCATATCAACCTATTCTGGTACAACCTCTAAATACAATTATGAACCTGAAAATGAGCATAATATGAGCCCTTTAAACATACATGTGGTACAGTGAATCCCTAGGATGAACTGGATCTGTGACTCTTAGTGACTACCTTAGGCCAGTAAGCCTGTCATCAGTGGGAATTTATATTTGTTAATAATATGTTTGATTCATTACTTTAAAATTTTTGAAAAAACTTTCAAAAATTAACAATAATTTGGAGGCCCCCCTGCAGTAACTCTGAGGACCCCCTAGGGCACTGTTTCTCAAATGGGGGTACGCGTACCCCTAGGGGTACATTGGAGTACTGCAGGGGGTACATGAGATTTTTGCAAAATGCTAATTAAAAAAAATATGTCATGCATTATTCTGAAAATAATTATACTATAATAATGAATGATCTTAGTGATGGATTCTAAACATTTGAAACGTAGCATTTAAATGTTTTTCAGTTACAAGGTTGTTGTTTAGTAAATCTATCACTGCCAGCGCTGTATTGTTCCTGTATTGTTTTGCGCTGGTCAGGGGGTACATGGCTTAAAAAACAATTCAAAGGAGGTACATTATTGAAAAAACTTTGAGAACCACTGCCCTAGGGGTCCCGGACCCCCTGTTGAAGATCTCTAGTGTTGGCTATTTAGTTTGTGGTAATAGTTAAGCAAAGTTAACAATAAACATCAAGTATGTACATGTATGTATATTTTTGGAGGTGGGTTTGTTCTGATTGGTTAGGAATAGTTACTCAGTCTTGTAAAACCAAAATAGTATTTGAAAATGCTTGTAAATGATAATGGACTA
This sequence comes from Sander lucioperca, assembly GCF_008315115.2. Taxonomy (NCBI): domain Eukaryota; kingdom Metazoa; phylum Chordata; class Actinopteri; order Perciformes; family Percidae; genus Sander; species Sander lucioperca. Next base: position 36,869,525 of record NC_050177.1, read on the forward strand.
CATTTATATAGCACCTTTCTACCTTAATGGACAAAGTGATTTACAAATTGCCTCTCATTCACCCATTCACACACATTTATGGTGGAGCTGCCATGCAAAGGGTTCAGTACCACCATCAAACCGCCAACCCTGTAGGACGCAGTTCAAGTTTGTTTCCAAGTGTAGAGTAAGCTCATTGCTCCTTGTGGAAGATGTAGTGGGGGGTTTCTGCTCTTGGACCACAGGAGGCAGTAATGAGCCCATTACAGCTTGGCGCACCAGAATGAGATGAAGAAGACGCAGCTCACTTAAACTTACTTAAACAAGACACACAGAGGTGAGATTTATACTTTATCTGAAGTTTTATCAAATAATATGTTTCAGATTTACAAGTGAATAGAATTTAAGGATAAAGTCTAAGTGGTTGGTGTTGTTAATGTTTGTCTGGTTAACGGAACACCTCTGATGTAGAGCAGCGCACAGCCGCTTACCTAAGCTTTTCTACAGGAAGCATCCAGGACTGTCACTAAAGCCATGAAACAAAAAAGTAAAGAGCAGCAGAGAAACTCAAAATGTTGTCTGTATCCACGACGAATGTTCCAATTCCGGGATTGCTCCGGTGCCACCGGAAATTCCTCCGGATCTCCTTTTTTTCGGCCGGATGTCCATTTCCTTCCGCTTTCTTTGTGTTGGAATTTTAAACTCTGGTGGATTTATGAGGACTATGGTTGACTGCTCCTCAGATCTCTGCAGGGTAAATCCAGACAGCTAGCTAGACTATCTGTCCAATCTGAGTTTTCTGTCGCACGACTAAAACAACTTTTGAATGTACACATGTTCCACCAAAACAAGTTCCTTCCGAACGCTATTTTGCAGCGGCACCGTGGCTCCGTCCAGGGCTTAGCGCTGGCCATGACGATTGTGATTGGTTTAAAGAAATGCCAATAAACCAGAGCATGTTTTTCTCCCATCCCGGAATGCTGTGTGGACTAGCAAGACCCTCTTCCGTAGCGCTGTGAAGGAGGGTCTGGCAATGCGAGACTACTCAAACTTTAACAGTAGAGAAAAGGAAAACATTGTCACAGTACTGCACACACTGATTAACATGTCAAGCAAGTTTGATAGAAAAATGTCATAGTGTTATCTCCCACCTACAAATCCTGATCTTGTAGACATAACTGTCTCAGTCTCTCTTTCTTTCCTCCTCCCTTCATCTCTCCTGAGCTCTCATTACTTAATCCCCCCCCTCCACTCTGATAAACCTCACACCTCTCCTCTCCTTTATCACTCTCTCCTTTCTCATACATCATGTCTCCATCCGACCACTAATTCACTCGTCACCTGGTATCTCATCTCTGCTCTTTATTCAGTCAGTCACTGTCTTTCTTTTGTGCATCTGTGCTTTCTTTTCTGCATCTGTGCTTTCATTTTCCCTCCTTTTGTTTTTCTCATTTGCCTTTCTAGTTTTTACATTGCCTCGCTTTCAAGCTGAGTGGCATCGGTACATTGAACAGAAGGTGAAAGTCTGGATCCTCAACACCCCCGCTTTGCTGTCATCTTTGCTTCTACCTCCCTGTCTCTGTCTTTCTCGATGTATCCTCCCATTTATTTATCTCCTCACCTCTCTTCACCTCTTATCTTCACTTCTATCTCCGTCCCCCTCCCCACGCCGCCCCAGTCTCCCTCTGTCCATCGCTTTTGCTCTCTACAGCTCATAAAATACAAAGGAAGAGGGGGGACCTAAATAAAGAGACAGAGTATTCTGACGGGAATAACTTAATAAACAAAGGGTGTTTGGTGACTGTTAATAATGTTGCTCCACTGGCCAACCAATGTTCCAGGTGTGACTAAGCAAACTGCCAATGGATGGGAAAGCAGTAAGCACTCAATTTCCTGTTTGTTTCCCAGCTTTTCTCCAGTAATCAAACGTTTCACCAGTTTCTTCAGGAAGAACAGAGACTGGACCTTATCTCAGTATTGAGCTGTGAAACTGGGCCAGCACCAGGCAGCTGGCCAAATGTTTACCTTTAACATATTAGTGACTGTATGCTAAGCCATCACAGAGATGAGGACTAGGAGGTGTGTATGTATATTTCAGCAAAACTGGCACTGGTGCTGCATCACTCTGTCGGAGTTAATTTCGCAAAAATGACCCGTTCGCTCTACATGATCCATTAAATACCTACAAATTGTAGGTTGGCTGCTTGAAAACCACAATGTTTTGTTTCCTATTTCTATATATGTAATTAAATGACAAAATATGTCGTTTGTAACACCTATAAGCATTTTTTGATCCAACGACACACCAGAAAGGCGTAAGCATTTTTCTGTACTCCCCAAAACCACTACAAATCAGTGTTCTTGAAAAATGATGACGTGGCAATGCTATGGTTAAACTACTACTTTGTTAGGGTAAGGGCACCTTCATCATCATGGTTACAATAATAACCACTTGGTTAAGGTTTGGAAACAATCAAGGTCAAGAAACCATTTGGGCATTTTGGGCTTTGAGTCGTTTAAAAGTACTTTTGCCAGAGCTGGACTGAGTAGCAAGTAATATAATAAAGAACTTTTGCTGATAAGTAATTGGTAATGTAATGTGATTACTCTTTTGATTAGTAATGTGTTAAATTGTAATGAAATAAGTTTTAAGTGACTTACTCAACAATGATTCTCAATATATCATTCTTTTAATAGACCCTTTGCATGTGATTTCACGCTCTACTCGTGCGAATTATGAACGCCATGACGGACGGCGGAAGAGCTATGCTGTAGACGGACGGCAAGCCAAACGAGCACGTGTTCGTTCGTGTTCTCACATACACTGTCTGTAGGGTAATCCTCACCAACACAAGCATGCAGAGTAATCCTCACAACACTAGCATGTGCCTTTCTGTTTTAAATGACTGATAAATAATAATAAAAGTATCCTCAACAAGCTAGCTGACGTGCTAACTAGCTGTTCCTGCTAACAGGTCAACCTGATGATGACCCACATAACTTTCATCGGTTATTCACTGACCTACAGATCCCAAAAAGAAAGCCGTTCCCTTGATCATTTAACTTAACACACATACAAAAAATATCGGTTAAATTAAAGATGACATTAAAATTAAATGCGGGTCTGCAGAGCTCCTACCCCGGCTAGCCGACCAGCTAGCTGCAGCTAGCTTTGGACTGCTCACTAGCTGCTGCCCATCGTGTCGTAATATCCACCGGTCAAATCTTAACATAGGCTACACAGTGAATATATGATACAGATAAGAAGATGGCTAGATGTTACAAGTATGTGTGGTTACTACTGATTATATACACTCCGTGATTTACTGCATGGATTAACGTGTGATGAATGTGAATGACTGCACTTCCCAGAGCTGGGATGTGTTCAGGCATCCATTAGAAAGTTGCATTAGCACACCTAGTGAACAACGGTATGTGGATAGCCACGACCGAACATGTCCTCTAAAAACATAGGCTACGTGTTATATAAATCTTTACTTAAGTAAAGAATAGATGTTAATACAAAATAAACCCTAGATTGATGTCTTATCTTTGCCATTATGAGGTACCTTCCCCCGCCGTTAGTGTAGCATCGCGAACCTGTAACCCAGCCAGCTACAAAGAACTGGTAAGCATCCAGACTTTGAGATCAGCACCAGTATATGGGGATACCCCGTTTACCACATAGTGGTACAGATCGTGTGGACTGAAGTCGGGCAGACTCAGTGATTTAATGAGGTCTGTGAAAACGGAGGGAGGAAGAAGGTAAGGGTCAGTATCCAATCCTGCAATCTCCAACTTCTCCAAATACTGCTCTTTGTAAGCATCTACCAGATGCCCTACCTTGACTGATAACGGCATGACAACTTGTTGTTCAATAGAAGAAGCCATAAATAAGAAGATAGTATTATTATTACAGTTTATTTAGTGTTATGTATTTTAAACTGATTGAAACTAATGAAATGTTCTGCTCGTCTACTACACTGTTTAGCTTGTGCTTCCGGTGATTCTGCTGTCCGTCATGGCGTCATCACGTGGTCGTGGTCACGTGTTTGCAAAAGGATCTATAGCCACCAATGTAATACATGAAGACAAGTATGCCAAAAGTAATATGTTACCCTTCGATGCATTAGTGAACTCGCGCCCTAACTCTCATAAATGCATGTATGAAAAAAACAACACAGCCGACACAGCTTACCGAGCATGCACCTAAAGACACAGCATAACGTTGGCTTACCAGTAGCCGACAGCTGCACTTTTCCAGACACCATGGCCACAGAGATGACAGAGGAACAACACAACTGGAAAATCCTCCTGCTTTCCTGAAGTCACTCACCGGTGTGGTAACATTTTACCTTTCCCAGGAGTTATGTAAACAAAGGAACAGTAAAGTGTGGGCTCCAATGGGATTTAATTCTACGTGCAGGTGCACCTCGTTAAACTCATGGTGCATTCAAGCGCAACTTGTTAAATCATACTGATGTTGTAAAGTACCCGTCTGCTATCTAGAAGCTCTTATTGTGGCATTGCTGTCACTGCTGAAAAAAAGAACTGTTTAAATCGAAAATCGAATCAAACCGCGACCTTAAAATCAAAAGTAAAATCAAATCGTGACACCCCTAATCATAGTTACTATAACAGGACAACAGGTTACTCAAATGCCTCGTTTCATGCAAGGTTATTATAGTTTTGCATTTTTCATTAGTTTTTATTTTTATTTTGTTTTGACTTTTTGTTTTCAAATTCAGTTTAGTTTTAATTAGTTTTTAAAGTGGGTTTGCTAGTGTAGTTTAGTTTAGTTTTTTGAAAATGCTTAGTTTTAGTTTAGTTGTTATTAGTAGGGCTGTCAAAATAACGCGTTCATTTCGATTAATTAATCTGAGAAAAAAATAACGCGTTAAAAAAAATAACGCAGATTAATCCATTCCATATTGACGTTTGACCCGGAGCCGTTCTAGCCACCATTGGACTGTAAAATGAAGGAGGGAGACGAGAATGTGCTGCCTGGATCATTAACTGGAACATTTACTTGTAAAAATCTTCCTGCCAACCCTGGCTACCAAAATCTGGTGCCACTGATATGTCTGCACTTCTCTCTGATGCTCTGAAACAGACGGCAACACAAACACCGCTGCACGTGATGCTAGTTAACACTATACTCGACAGCAGCTAACGTTAGCCTACCGCTAGCTAGTAGCTGGATTAAAAACGGTTAAAATGCTGACAGCTAACGCTGAACGGTGTAAAGTTTGACTGTGTTTTAGCCGTCGGAAAAACAATACAGACGGTGCGTTCAATGAAACTGGTAAACTACAGCCTCGTGGTGCATTTGAAGTTATTGTAAATGTCCTTTTCCCACCTGGTGGTTGTTTTTGTCGTTCAACAGCAATTTACTAGTGAAATAAGTTATTGTTATTGTTATACATTATTATTAAATCATTTAATTTTGACCATATGGCCTTAGCAATAAACAAGCCGTTCTTTAATGTCACCAGCTGTTGTTTAGTACCCTTTTTTTGTCTTTTCTTTTTTTACTTTCTTAAAAAGTATCGGTTCAGGCACCGTTAATTATGTATGCGATTAATTTCAATGAATTAATTACAGAGTATGTAATTAATTAGATACATTTTTTTAATCGATTGACAGCCCTATTAGTTTTAGTTTAGTTTTTATTAGTCTTAGTTTTAGTCTTTTTTGTAATATGGGTTATTTGTTGGGGGATTCAAAAAGGTCAGAAAAAGTATTGTGCAATAATAACTCAACATAAACATCATACAATTTTAGAAATATGTATTCACAATGTATTCAACAATAAAATCAGTACATGAAATGTAGCCTACATATGGTCATAAATATGTAAACAATCTACACAAGATGCCGCATAAGTGCAAAATGTGTAAGTGACGTGAACAGACTAAGAAGACATATATGAACAGGTGTTTTGAACTTTGGTTCGAGTAAAGTGGCGAACTTTTTGAAGTCAATCGACTCACACAGTTGTGTCCCAGTATCAATACACATATTAACCCACGCTTCCTCCCACTTTTGGTGTCCCTGCGTATTTACTAACCAGCAGCTATCAGGTCGCCGGTGAAAGCAGGCCTGTAGTGTTCTCTGTCCTGCGGTTGTCTCCATCATGCTGCCTGGCCCTGTATCCATACATCCATGCCCTGTACCGGGGTTAGCTTCTGTTTCGGGGAAAGGGGGCTTTGTGTTCTCCCTTACCTTGTTAAGGTAAGCTAGGTTAGCCTCCTTGTGCACACTTCTCAAATGTACTTTCAAATTCGTGGGATTTTTCCCTGTAATAAATTGTCCACATATTTTACCACCTTCCACTGCAAGGCACTTGCTTTTATCTGACACAGTCATGATCAAATAGGTCTCTGTTGCTTTCTTCCAACTTTCGGTACCGCCATGATACCAGGCGAGGGGCACGGACTATGTTATGTTCAATTTGACATGGAATGTCGGAATTTCTGGGTTCCCAGTCAGAAACTATATATGTCTACGGGAAATGTCACGGTCGGAAAGATATATATTAATAAGATATGTTATTTGCTCTATGAAAGACATTGACAAAGACGAAAACTAAGGACATTTACTCAATCATTTTATTTTATTTTAGTTAGTTTTAGTTTAGTTATAATTTTTTTCTAATGCCTCGTTTTTATTTTTATTTCAGTTAACGACAATGTTTTTTCCCACCTAGTTTTTGTTATTTTGTTCGTTTTCGTTAACGATTATAACCTTGGTTTCATGGTGTAAAACACTGTCACATTTTCTTAGAAAAACGAAAAGAGCGTTCAGCCAGTGCTCTGTGGATTTCTGAGGGCTGATAGTGAAGTTTTTGACAGCATTTAGAGCTGATGTTCAAAAAGCCTCTGAAAGAGCATTTTTCCAATCAAGAGACACTTAAACTCTGCACTGAAACCTGGGTCAGTTGTGACAAAACATTCATACTTGTGAGGTATATGGCTGCCCATAGACAGTTTCTGTAGTATTGAGCAGTTATTTAATCAATCAAACAGCATAATACGTCACATTAAAGATGATCTGCACCGGGAGTCCAATTTTGACTCCTTAAAATATCTGAGACATACATCTGAGTCTGTGTCTGAGTCTGTGTGTCAGCCACACACACACACACACACACACACACACACACACACACACACAAACACACAACCCAGCCAAGTGTTCAAGGGGGCTGGGCACAGCTGGATTGGCACCTCTTCACCCGCGGGCGAGGACTGAGGTGAAGTAAAGCTGGCGTATCAGCAGGGCGAGGTGAAGTGGCTCTAATCTGCTCTCCTGGCATGAGGTGGCACAGGGCCGGCCTGCTGTGCCATGAGTTACGCTGGCAAAAGGCTAAGTTGGCATCCCGCTGTGTCCGGCTCAGTGCATCAGCCTCATGTTGAGCAACAGAGAGGTGGGAAATGGAGACGGTGTGAGGCCACGTCAGAGGATGTAAAGACAGAAAGGCACGGAGAGACAAACAATGTGAGAGAGAAATATCTGTAGGGAAAAATGTATACTGTTTCTTTATCCTAATCATCAGCACGTCTGAAGCTGCTATATTGAATATGTCAACTAACTGACAATATATCATTGTTTGGGCCATGTAATAAATCACTAGACCCTGGTCATATGTTTCAAATAACTTTCTACTCTTTTTAGAGAGAAAGAAAGAGACAGATGAGGGGGAAAAAAACACTCAGTTCAATGGTGGCACATGTGACAGATGACTGCAAATACGCTCTCTACTGTGCAACTGACAGGTTGACGTTCACAACTCTCTCAAGGTAAAGGTCACATACATTGTAATAGCTAGTGGTAAAGTACATCTATATTGTGGCCTCAGTATCCACTCATGTTCTTATATTGACTGTGTGGGCCTCTGGGCCTGAGAGCACTACTGGGTGCTGTATCTTTCATTGACCAAATTTGCACAACTGAGGTCCAATAGTGAACCAGCCTGTCTGCAGCAAGTTGCACATGAGTAGAAATACTGATAGTTTTCTTTCCAGGAGAAATATATTTTTTTCTATCTAGTCCACTGATTGACTTATTTAAAACAAAAACATTTCCTGGGCTGAAAGATAATTTATTCATTACACTGGTCTATGGGGGATCTGTCAGCTTATAAAAATGTACCTCTTCATTCAGGGAAAAGCCAAATCAAAGTTTTAGATGACAAATAGTTTTGCACACGACTGTGCTCATTGGCTATCTATATTCTTTAGTGGTCTATGAGCTCACAGAGAAATTGTTGGTTCTGAGCATCACTCAAGACTGAGACTGAGTTTCGAAGAAGTCTGAGCCCACATTCTCAGGTACACGTAAATGTTGTCATCTGCCCTTGTCCACGAGGGTCTACACGGACACCTATTGGGACGATAGCGTGAAGCCCAAAATTTGTGACCGTGTGGACTGTACCAGTACCTCTAACTGGTTTGCCAAGAAGAAGATAAAAAAATGGATGCTTGTTTTGAAGAGAGGTTATGCAAGGAGATCCGCCATTACCCACATTTATATAATTCTTCTACAAAGAAATAAGACTCCTGGCAAGAAATCACACAAACGCTTGGAAGAAATGAAAATGCATTTAAAAGTGGAAATACTGTATGTGCGAGACCGACACAGACCCTTAATTGTAGTATGAATGGAACTGCGTGTACGCGACCGGTATAAACCGCAGCGTTCCGCAGACGCGGAGCAACCGCCTTATGTCAGTAACCTTTCCTTAACAGCATCCAATATACTACTACTTATTATTAACATTTGCTTTTTTATTGACCAAAACCATGATCTTTCTCTAACCTTAATCAAGTGTTTTAGTTACCTAATAGTGATGGTGAAAATAGAGGTGCAAAAGAGTCAAAACTTTCAAGTCAGTGCAACAATGCAACTTTTCAGTTCATTATTCATTATAATATTCATTATTATTCATAAAAAATTTGAGCATCGACAACTTCTCAGTCCCACCCCCCTTTCCGCTAAAGCCTCCTAAGCCCCTCCCCCCACAAGGGAGAACATAGGGTCAGTTTTAGCAAATACGACAGAAAGTTAGTTTTATAAGGCTTACCTACTGCACCTTTAAATTACTCTTCAAAGTACTGAAGAAAAACTAAAATTTATAAATCCAAGCTCCTGCTCAGTCATGCTGGCAACTGTTCATGCTATTCATCCCAGTTTAAACTAGGGCTGTCAAAATAATGCGTTCATTTCGATTAATTAATCTGAGAAAAAATAATGCGTTAAAAAAAAATAATGCAGATTAATCCATTCCATATTGACGTTTGACCCGGAGCCGTTCTAGCCACCATTGGACTGTAAAATGAAGGAGGGAGACGAGAATGTGCTGCCTGGATCATTAACTGGAACATTTACTTACACAAATCTTCTTCCTGAATAGGGTTGGGTACCGAAATCTGGTGCCACTGATATGTCTGCGCTTCTCTCTGATGCTCTGAAACAGACATTACAGGCAACACAAACACCGCTGCACGTGACGCTAGTTAACACTATACTCAACAGCAGCTAACGTTAGCCTACCGCTAGTTAGTTAACAATATACTCAACAGCAGCTAACGTTAGCCTACCGCTAGCTAGTAGCTGGATTAAAAACGGTTAAAATGCTGACAGCTAACGCTAAACGGTGTAAAGTTTGTCTGTATTTCACTGTAGAGGATTCAACACCACATCTGCAGCTGCCGACGTCGGAAAAACACAGACGGTGCGTTCAATGAAACTGGTAATTTACAGCCTCGTGGTGCATTCGAAGTTACTGTTAAATGTCCTTTTCCCATCTGGTGGTTGTTTTTGTCATTCAACAGCAATGTACTAGTGAAATAAGTTATTGTTATAGTTATTACATTATTATTAAATCATTTAATTTTGACCATATGGCCTAAATTGTAATTTCCCCACTGGGGATCAATAAACAGTATAAATAAAATAAATATAAATAAAATAAAAACTGTTGTTTAGTACCTTTCTTTTTTTTCTTTTTTTAACTTTATTAAAAAGTATCGGTTCAGGCACCATTAATTATGTATGCGATTAATTTAGATTAATTAATCACAGAGTATGTAATTAATTCGATTACATTTTTTAATCGATTGACAGCCCTAGTTTAAACAAATACACAGAACACATCATTTCTTGTGCATTAAGTGTAATTATAAAAAAAAAAAAAACAACTACCATGCACACTAATGTAAGTACAAGGGTAAGAGGTGCGAATGTTCAAACTCTTGTGAACTGTGACTGCAGTGTATAGCCTTTAGCCAGCAACACTTCTATGGTCACCAGGATGAAGATGGAGGGAGTAAAATGGATAGAGATGGATACCTTTAACAAAAAAATGTACCTGTCCATCTGTGCACATTCATGCTTGTATGTCAGTCTGGTAAATTACCACCAAAAACAGCTATCGATTCACCTCTTGCTGTTACCTATACAGGTGCACACAGCAAGCATTGCAGGAATAAATATCCAGCAGAGCAAAAAAAGCCTTACTTGTTCCAGATTTCCTATTGACCTAAATAGGCCAATATGGATAGTCACTCCATTTTTCCCCATCGCACACCCCTCTGCCATGGCCTGTCACACACGGTTAGCCCTCGATTGGATGGAGCTAGGCGGGAGCTAACTACTATTTCCCCTCCACCAATTTAGAGTCCACTCAACCCAGAGCTGCCATTCGACTGGCGCCAGCAATGCTGACCTAAAGGAGAAGTTACATTCGGAGAGCAACCCTTAAAACTAACAAAGCAGCCCCCCCCCCCACACATACACATACATAAACACAGACTAACAAACTGGATGATAAGCCAGGAGATCAGATGGGTACAATCAGGGCTTGACATTAGCACCCGCCTACCCACCAAATGCAGGTAGATTTCGGCAGTGGCGTGTAACACAGTCACTCTCAATAGCCACCTTGGCGGGTGGCATGCCTTTATATTGTAACACTGGTGGCTGGAGTACTGTGCCACCGTGCCACCACCCGACACAGGAACACAGCTGTGACCCAGTGTGCAGCCCATGGCCGGAGAATGGTGGCCTGTACTGCACGCCAGACCAGCAAGCTGTGGCGATCCCGTAAAATATCCCCCGGAGCTCCGTTCAGCGTGCGCAGTCAACATGGTAAGCCGTGGCAATGGTTGCGTCTGTATAGGTTTGTTGTAGAGAGAGCACGCAGCAGAACAGTTTACTTGTTTGGTCTCGTCAGCAAGGGCGGGTGCCGGCTGCTTAAGAGTGACATGCGAGGGCGTGCACGCTGATTCGGTTGCATGTTTTAATACAAAAAGGAGCTTTACACACATCATAGCTGAATATTTGATGACTGCAGTGTTATACATTTTATGTAGTCTTGATTTGGGTGTTTACAGTGCTCATTAATAGGGTTGTAAATATGGTTATTCAAGTTAATTGTAGCACACCATAGTCAACTTTATTAAAATGAAATGTAATTTCACACAAATTAGCGGCTAGTAGCTTTGCAAAACCACTAGACACAATGGCTGGTGAGCAAAAAAGTTAATGTCAAGCCCTGGGTACAATCGTATTTTAATCGTCTGACTGAACTTGTTGTTCTGACATTTCCTCAAGCTGCCTAAATACCTTTTTTTGCACAGAAGCATGGGCTTGGAAAAACCTGTGTTTGCCTTCTGACCTGGCTCTGTCACCCTGCACTTCCCTCTAGCTCTAACACCGTAGGAAAGAAAAGAGAGAAGTAGTATCCCTCTCAGCCACACATGTTCTTCACAAAGATGCTTGAACAAGATTTCTGGGCATTTTATTATCTTTTCAAAAAAATCACCAAAACAAAGGATTGCATTACCAAACACCACAGGGTCTGCACTGTCTGTGATGCTGACTCTACAGTAAATAACATTGTTTTGCAGTGATATACAACAACCATTGTATAGCAGTGGTGTGCATGCAACTATAGCTGCAGATCTGGCACTGTGGCAATCACAAATTACCTGAGTTTAATCCATGAATGTATTAAGAGAACTGGATACAGTGATCGGCGGGAAGCCCCATACATTCCAACGAGAGTGCTCAAAAGCGCATAAAGCAAACATGGAGCTCGGCTCTACCACGTTGACTGGCCCATGACATCACGATGAACATGCGCACCAGCAAGTTTGTTTGTGTTGTTGTAGCAACCGGTAGCAACATGCTCGTTCATGAGCTTCTCTCTAGTGTCTCTTACAAGTGTCGAACTCATGAACTCGCTGTTTTCATTGTCTAAAATATTCACTAACATTAAACATTGTGTTTTCGTTGTTCCTGATCGTTTACATGCTTATCTAAATAAACGATGGATGTATTTAGACAACCAAGGAGATTTAATCATTATGTCGTGCTACTAGCTAGCGCTAGCTATTAAGGTTAGCTTGCAGTTTCGTGAACAGAGCTCATCCATGGCTTAATCCCTCATCCACGTTACAAACTTTACAGCATACAGCCATTGGATGTATCATAAGAGAGAACCAAGGCGATGTAATCACTATCTATGTCTGTAGTAATGTTATGTAGGCATATAGCTAATTATGGTATTACCGTTCTCTGAATACATCCATGCTAGCTACCGCTAATAGCTACTAGCCGATAGCCCCGCTTGGGAAACGCGTCATACATGACGTTACATCCACATTACAGGCTTTACAGCATACATACATGCCTCGGGGGTATCATAAGATAATACCATGGACGTATTAATAGAACACATTAGCTATATCCATTATTACAGCCAGGCGCGGATTAATGCACAGGCTTGCGTAGGCTGCAGCCTAGGGGCCCCACGTGTGCAGGGGCCCCGGATTGGCTAGACAAATTATTATTTTAAATTTACTTCAGCGCGAACAAAAACAGACCCTAATTGGCCCATAAGAAACATTTAAAAAAAACAAGCAGGTGATTGGATAGATTGGGTCACATCTATCCAATCATAGGAGGGAGTCTGAGACAGAGGGGCGCTGAAGCGCCATGCTGCAGAAACAGTTCACCTGCTTGTGGGTCAGCAGCACCCCCGAGAGGGATGGAGGGAATCCCCGCCCCCCCTCCACCTGTTGCTGCGGAGGAGAGGACACAAAAAGAGGCCGAAAAATCCTGCTACCTATAGCTCGGATCCTGCATGTTGGGATAAAATCTATGAATACATGAGGGCATATTGGATTAAAATGGGAACTAAAAGTTGCCAGAACAAAGACGCAGATGTTGCTGCCTCAGAAAGACAACATAAACACCAAAAGAGGTAGGCTACTTCCAAATCCCTGCTTAAAAAGAAAATGGCAAATGGTGAAACGCAGCCAAGAGAATGGCTGTTGTATTCCCCCTCAAAAGGCATTGTGTTGCGCAAATTATTTGGGAACAGTGATATTCAAGTGACTGGAAAAATGCAGGTGCACTCTAGCTGAACGTGAGGGATCCGAGTGCCACAGATAGGCAATGCTCGCGTATGTTACGCGCTGTGCTGACGGTGGGCAGATAGATTTGGAGTTGACAAGTTGACAATGAATGCGAATATTGGACCGAGGTTTTAAAGAGGATGGTTGCCGTGGTGAAAATCAAGAAAGAAAAAATTCTAAAGGCGGGATGATTATGCAACAATATGTAGCCTACATGTTGTGCTGCTGTTTCATTATTGCTGTTATTAACAGTGTTATGTGCTGCTGCTGCTGTTTTTTTTATTTTATTCACAGTTTAGTGTAGCCTATTGCACAGTGGTTTGTGTCTCAGTAATGATCAGTGGTGGAATGTAACTAAGTACTGTACTTGAGTCCAAATGTTGAGGTACTTGTACTTTACTTGAGTCTTTTCTTTTCATGCCACTTTCTACTTCTACTCCGCTACATTTCAGAGAGAAATATTGCACCTTTAAAGCGTGATTCATGCTTCTGCGTAAAATCTACGCTGTGGCTACGTACAGTATCTCACAAAAGTGAGTACACCCCTCACATTTTAGTAAACTTTAGTGAACTGGGAATCCAGGGAATTCTGCTGCTGTGCTGTTTATAGTTACATTTCCATTGTAATTGTTTTGGTGCTGTGGTGGCAGAGGATAATATCTGGTATTCTTTCCACTTACATCTCTGTTGATGTTAGTTTTATTATTTAGTTTTCTCATTTTACGTGTGTGTGTGTGTGTGTGCGTGTGCGTGTGTGTGTGTGTGTGTGTCAGTCAGTCAGTTCAACTTATTTCCGTGTGGACCATGTATGGCACTAAATAAATTTTTCCAGTAAAGCACAATGATTAAGGCGGGGCCTCATACAAAGAGCAGCCTAGGGGCCCTTGACCACCTTAATCCGGCCCCAATTACAGCTACAGGACCTGTGAGCGGGAGAGAACAGTCATGTGAGCGGGCGGGCGCAGTCCCGCGAGTCTGCTCGCGTTCATCATACCTAGTTTAATAACTCTGGATTTGGCTACTAGTGAATGTTAAAAATTTTAAAAACGTGACGTTTTAAAGAAGGACCCTTTAATTGTTCGGGCTGGTAAGTTGATGTACCCCCAAAAAAATTATTTTCTTTAAGTTTCTAAGTTTCTTTCGCCATGCAAAGTCTATGTGAAAAGTCTTTCTGGGCCATGGGGTTTAGACATGGCACTCTTCCTGGGGGCTTGGTTTAATCCAACATGGTGTACATTGTGTTGTATTCTACTGAGGCTACAATTGGTGAAATTATACTGTATTTCATTGGTAATTTCCATTCAAAAAAAGGTGTCATGTGCTTTTTTGTTCAAAAACAATACCATTATGACATTATTATCATGACAAAAAGATGCAAGCTGTGGCTGCTTTGAATTCTGGTCCACTGAGACGGCTGTTGGTGAAATTTGCATCTCAGCTTGAGCTCTGATGGATCCTTTATGACTAGGATTGCATTACTATGTGCAATATGAAAGGAGTCGCTTGTTCTGACAAACTCAGAGAAATATCAACTCTGGAGTTCCTCTCAGCTTTTCTGAAAGCTTTTCTGGATTTTGACTATAAATTCATGACTAACATGACAAATGTAGACTACAAATGGAAATTTTGCTTCTTCTTCTTTAAGATCACAACACCCCACCCATCCAGTCTTTATGAGCAAAATGCAGGCAATAAAACAAAGCCGATGAGGAAAATGCAAGAGTATGTGTGAGGGGAAACAATTGAGGTAAAAAGTTTAAGAGAGAGAAAGTGAATCTTCCATCCCTCCTTTCAGTGTGTGGCTAGGTAAAGGCCATTTTATGGTTGTGCGTAAACTCCACGCCGTCGTGACCCTTTCGGAGTTCTGCGTCGGGGTTGAACGTGTTTCTTTGCATCGCGGTGCATTTCACCGCCAGAACGCTAGGGGGGGTGTGGTTTCCAGAGGGTCAATCGCGAAACTCTTTGTTTACTTGTGCGTTGGTGTGTGCCTCGAGCCGGCATGTGTGTGTGTGTGTGTGTGTGTGTGTGTGTGTGGGGAGTGGGTGATAGAGCGAGGGAGAAAGTGAGAGAGTGACGGCAATTGTCTTCGGAGCAAGTTGTGACTCTAGAGTCATAGTGAGAGAAACAAAGTGTCTCCCCTGTTCTTTCTGACCACGGTGGGAAATCTGGAGCAGGAAAAGTTAACCCTCTCCTTGATTTCATGTTGTTTATGGAGGAGAACCAGGAAATGAGTCGGGGGAAATGCAATGCTACCAAGCCACGGCCGAGCGACGTGCGTGGCCGCGACGTGTAGTTACATTTTTCTAGAGGTGCACATCAGGCTATGGCGTAGGGTCCAGCGTAGATGCAGAGTGGTCTGCGGAGGTACGGCGTCGATTCTACGCATGACCGTAAAACGGCCTTTAGAGGTGCTGGGAGGTGTAAATGGTTTATACCTGCATGCAGCCTACAGTAACCGACTCCAATCCAAAGGGAGGGGGGAGCACACGGGCCTCGGCCTCCAAATCTCATTTGGCTCTGGGACCAAGGCCTGACTCGCTGATGGGGGGGGGGGGGGGAAGCGAATAACATCAGAGAGGAGGGGGAAGAGACGAGACGTTGGAGGTAAAAAACGGAACCAAAAACGAGGGTAAAAAAGTGTCAGGGATATGGTGCAGCTCAGCGCGACGAGGTGAGAGAGAACGAATGGGAGGAAATGGCAGGAAATTGAAGAAAAAATCAGAAAGGGCAGAGGGGAGGGGAAGAAAGTATGAAGGCAGAAGAGACAGAGTGAGGAAACCAGGGAGTGATAACAAGAACGGGATTGTAAGGGATATATCTTCAGGCCAGGATGGATTGAGAGAGTAAATAGAGGTTAAGGAGGGATAAACGGAGAGATAGCGGCTTGTTCTGAGGACAGACAGAGAGATGTGGAACATTGTAAGGTAAACGAAAGAATGGCATGTCAGAAAGAAGAGGAGGGGAACAGAATGATGTGGAAAAGATCGGAGAGAATGTAGTGTGAATAAAGAGATGGGAACTGGAGAAAGTGTTTGAGAAAAGAGAGGAAGAATGAGGAGAATCTCTGGATGTGTGTGTGTGTGTGTGTGTGTGTGTGTGTGTGTGAGTGAGTGAGTGTGAGAGTGAGAGAGAGAGAGAGGGAAGAAAATGTGTGTGAGAAGCGGAGCGCGAGGGAAGCGAGTGTGACTGATTTGGCCGAGGCAGCAGTAAAAGGTTCCTCTAATACACTGGGTGGTGAGGAGATCGGCACGAAGAAGCCTGAAGGATACACTCTGTTAGCGGAGAGGAAGAGAGGATGAGAGGGAGGGAAGGAGGGAGGAGGGCGACAGAGATCCAGAGCTGAAAAAGTGATGGAGGAGAGGAGAGACAGTTTTCCCCGGGTTCTTCTTTGCATCTCCTCACACTCCTCTCTTGTTTGAAACATGTCAAATCTTCTCTTTCTATTCCTCTTTTCTCTTCTTTTCCCCCTTTTTGCCCTTAAATCCTCCTCCTTTCTTCTTATTTTTTTTTTCCATTTTGCATTTTATGCTCTAGTCTGCACACTCATTGATGGGAAAAGAAACCTTGAAAGCAAAATATATTTTCAATAAAACAGGATGATCAAAGAGAGGAGAAAGAGGGACTCTGGCTCAGACATTTTAACTGTAAGCCATGTTGCATCAATTCGTAACCACAAGGGGCCGCATGCCAGTAGAGCACTTAAAGGACCCTCCACTCGCCCTCCCACCACTTATCATATCACACCACCCTGTCCTGTCACTAGCAGTAACACTAATGGTGTTTTTCCACTGCTAGTACCAGCTCTACTCGGCTCGGCTCGACCACGGTGCCCCGTCCTCCTTTTTCCATTGCAGATTTAGTACCGCCTCATGCGTGAGGCGAGCTTGGCTGGTCGTCATAGCGGCGCCGCAGTAAACTGCCGTGTCCTAACGCGACACACACACAGAACGCCGAAGGTGTGTTGTTGTTGCCACAGCCAGAAGACACATTTTGTTTCAAATGAAGCTGGAGGCAGCAAAAATACGGCTAAACTATTTAAAAATGGCGGGTTTGTTCAGGACACCCCCGTCTGTCGCTTTCACGTCACCTTTTGGTATCGGCTCAGCTCGCTTGGAACCTCGACAGAGGTGGTACTAAAAAAAGTACCTGTTGGCAGGTACCAGGGACTTTTTTTCGTAATGGAAAACCAAAAAAGGCGAGTAGAGTCGAGGCCAGTCGAGCAGGTACCATGTAATGGAAAAACGCCATAACAGGCATCATCTGCAAAGATCAGAGAGCTTTGTGCTACCTGTTGCAGAAAGAAAACACAAAGATCAGAATCAACTTCTAGGGTAGTGGCCCTTTGCACTTACTCCACCTCTTCCCCATTCCCCCGTTTCCCTCCATCTTTCCTTCTCATTCTGTCCAGACTGGCCTTGGCCCAGTGCCCAGAAAAGTGCTGGCTGGCTTTGCAGGCCAGACAGGAGTTGGAAGACAAACTACCCAATACAGGCTGGGAGTAGATAGAGATGGAGTGGGGGATGCATGGCGGGAGGGGAAGGGGGTAAAAAAAAAAAAAAAGGAGGGAGTTGGTTGTTCAGAGATGGAATGATAGTTCCAAAGGGAGTTGAGGTAAAGCGTGCTGGGGCATTGATTTGCAATTCCAATGAAGCCTTCCTACAGTGAATTACACACCAACACACTCGGGCTTAAGTGTGTATAAATAATCACGGCCAGCTCTGTCCCATAATGGATGGTCCTACCGTAACAAAGTTAGTGGGGCTGTCTGCTGCGGAACAACATAAACATTAAAACCATTATGAGAAGGGCCAGGGTGGATTAAGATTGCATCAGGGAGCTCCCGACATGTCTTAGCTTTGGTGCCATGGCTATGAATAGACCATGTGATTTCTGTCTCTCTCTTGGGATTGAAATCTTTTAGAAGTTATTAGTTATTTCAATAATTAATCTTGGGGCGAGTACATTAGTTCATCATTTCACATCTATCACAAAATCCCTGCATTTAACATCATCAAAGCATCGACATCGGATAACAAGTCTACAGTTTGTGTATCAGAGACTATCATGTTGTACAGTGGTTAGCACTGCTGCCTTACAGCAAGAGGGTCCTGGGGCCTTTTTGTGTTATCTCCGTGTCTGTGTTTCCTCCTACAGTCAGAGACATGCAGGTTCCAACCAATCCTCCAAATTCAAAGTCAAAATACATTGTTAGTAACTGCCCTTTAGAGGGATGAAGGAAGGAAGGAAGGAAGTCCTAGGCACAAAAAAAATGTTTTTAAGGACAACCTGCACACAGTGCTGGTACAGAAAAAGTCACTGAACGCATACACATTTGTAATAATGTGATTGATTGAAAATCTGATTGTAGATTGGTTTGTTTTTCATAGCTTCAGTACTTTCGATACTATGGAATCTATAATAAACAGAGATCTTTTTAAACATGTGGTAGCCAAAAAATGTTAATTATTTAAGAATAAAAAGGAAAAAATGTCTTGGTCTGCGGGTTGAAACAGATCTGCATCTAAAACGGATGGACAAAGGCTCATTTCTTCTTGGTTTTCTTTTTTTATATCATTTTTTTTTAAAACAAAATTAATGAGCCTTATTTATTACCTATCTCACAGAAGTTTACTCAAAAAAAATCTTTTACCACATCACTTTTATGGCATCTTTGGTAAATAAACAGACAAACTAGACTGAAAACATAACCTTGGAAGAGGTAATGATCGAACATCTTTACTCCATTCCGTTCCTCGATGTACACAACAAAGACAAAAGTAAAACACCATTGACCCTCTTCCCTCATTAATGCCAACAAGGCAATGTTCAGCATTTTGAACACTTGTCATTTCATACCTTCTCACCTACAGCACTTTTTGAGACAAAGCACTTTTTGAAACAAAGCATTTATGAATACTGTAGCTGTGGGATAGAAACTGGCTGTGTTGGCTCAGTGCTGAAAGCCAGCCAGCCAGCCAACCAATGTCTTAGCTTGCAGTGTTAATGTGAGTGTAATCTCCTCTATTCACAGGGGTGATGCATGCAAGCAGGCATGTGTTGTTAACGGGCCCCTATGGAGTGCGAACCAGAGATTAGCGTGGTGAAGGCTTGTTGTATACAAAGACAGCAGCGCAGCTAGATGCCAGACAGAGTGGCTTTCTACACGTCTGCGAGATGCCCGGCCAACAGCAGGGAAGAGTAACAAGAGAGGAAGAGAACGAATGATCCACTGTGGAAGCAGAGGAGGATAAAAAAAAATACATGAGAATAAAGATGGGAATAATAGAGGCAGGGTGGGTGGAGGAGGTCGGGGGTGGCAGGTGGGAGAAATATTGGATATTGGTGCATTAGCAATGTTGCCACTGCCTGAGCATTTCCTCCACTCCACAGTGAAAGACAGAGAACAGAGGGAGGAAAAGAAAGATGGAGGTAGTGCAAGGACAGATGGAAAGAGCAGTGACGGATGGTTGGTGGATGGATGGACGGCACTAAACGATGCCATCAGTCAATGAATTAACAGCCTGTGATGGGCCAGCGTGCGAGCCAGTGTGTTACCACAGGACTTTGTGCCAACAATCAACTCAGCCATGTTTGTTTACGTCGAGAAGTGGACACTGATGAGAGGACAGCGAGAGGGAGGACAGACTGAAACAACAGAGCAGAGAGATAAACTGTGGGACGATCAAAAGGACTTCAAGATCTAAGAGTGTGATAGATTTCAGGTTTAGTTTGATTGTAGATGTATTTCTATTCCTTTAGTTCAGCTTCTGGGCGGCATTGTTAGAACAGCTGTTGACTAGTGTATTAGTGCTATTATTGGTCCTCTGGTGGACTATACCATTTTTTATGTTTAACTGTAATACAGGTAGACTGACATACCGTGTAACTAAGCAAAGAGACAGAATAAGCTGCGTTGTGAAGAACTGTGAGTAAGCAAAGTTGTTTGACGGCACTTCGTTTACTGCTTATGTAAGGATGTTGAGGAGTTAAGAAGCTGTATTGACATACTTCCAGTGCACCAGCGCGGGAATGTCGCCACATATACCAGACACCACAACTCTGGTATACTGAAAAATACAGAGTGCTTTCCCTGGCAGCGATAGGCTTAATCAGCATTGTGTGTGAACTCGTTTGGCAAGAGCTTGAATGTAACAGATGTTCATTTATATGTAAAGGTTCTGCACTCCAGCTTTACATAAATATTAATACCAGTGCCTGTATAGTAACAGATAGACTGCAAAGGGCTGATGCCCCTGCTGAACCCACTCATACCGAATATGATATCACTACATTATAAAACCTTATTGATTTGTGCAGATTCACAAACCAAAAGGAGAAATGAGAGTAAGTTCCCTGCCGTCTCCGACTTGCTCACATTCAGGTTGTAATTTCAGAGATTCCAGTGGTAGATCTCCGTGACCCCGACAGACGGCAGGTTACTCAAGGATAGTATTTTCCCATTGTGACCATCCATAAGTCGCTCAAATTCGCTCTCTCCTTCCTCTGTCTCTGATTGAGCCATTAAGCCAGCCAAACCAGCTGATTAATATACTGCGTGTGTCAGGCTAAATTGATTCATTGCAGTGAATGATTTGATGAGGGGTCAGTCCACAAATCTCCAAGGACTAATGTGAAGCTAATGGCAAATGACAACAGGATCAAGCTACACACTAAGACAGCCTGCGTCTTCAAGGTCAGAGGAGGGAGTCAGTGCACAGTTTGGGGAAAACATGAAAGTTGGGGATTGGATACAGAAAGGTAAGTTCTACACTTAGGGAAGAGGTTTTGTTTGCACAGAATGGTAGAAACAGCTGATGAAAATGAAGATCCAGGAAATCACAATCAAGGAGTTGATATTGGTTTTACAGGATTTATTCACCTAGATAAAATAAAAAAAGATAAATTGCAAAGATTAGACATGCAGAGAGTTTCGGTTCGATTTGCTCTAATATCCGTCTCAAGGATTTTTAGCTGCCGCCACAGTACAATGGTGAATGAAATTGTGGTCGTGCCAAATCATGGAAAAATGACATTTGAGAAACTAAACAGCAACATGTCTTTTTAATGTCTAGATGTCACTGTTGAGGTTTCTTTGAAAGTAGAGCTGCAACTAACACTAACAACAATCATATACTCTGGTGTAAAAATATTCGCAAACTACCCAAGTCAAAATTAAATAGTGTGTGTGTTTGTGGTAATTAAAGGACATATCAGTCAGTGCAACATTGAGTATGTTTACATGCTCACTATTATTCCAAATATGACAATATTCTGAATTTGATTCAGGTCATGTAAACAGCATAATCCGTTTGGATATTCCGAATAAGGCCTTTTTCCAAATTAAGCATTTTCTGATTAAGACATGTGGGATATGCTGGTATTATTCAGGTTTTAGAAGCATTCTTTGGACATGTATACAGCACATTCAGAATATGGGGGTTTTACCGCAGTTTACAGCCTCTTGCCTGTTTACGGCTTACGGTCTGTGCGTTGCAAACCAACTAGCAAACAGTTTGCAAGGCTGCGGTAAAGATGCATGCCCAAAGAAAAAAAAAGGAGAAACACAGCTACTGTTACACTATGAAAAACTTGGATATCAATAGGTATTTGGATTTGCGCAAACATCGCAACGCCGACCTTTTCAAAAAGGTGGTTGAAGGGTTACAAATCCGCCACCGGTGAAAAACTTTGAAAATATCCTATTTTGCATGGCTAAAATAATCACGCTCATTAACCGTCTAAACAACTTAGTAGGAATATTGTCTTTTTCGGAATAAAGGCAAAAACTGGAATATTATGTGCATGTAAACGTAGTCAGTGTGGCTCATTAAAGTATTTTTAGACAACTATGGAGCTCTATGGCACAGAGGAACACAATGTATTATAATGTTGATACTTGTAGGCTCAATTCACAGATTTTGTTTATATGCACACAATATTCCGGTTTTGCCCTTATTCCGAAAAAGACAATATTCCGACTAAGCTGTTTACATGGCTAATGAAAGTGAATATTCCACTAATATTCCCATTTACATGTAGCCGTGCAAAATAAGATTTTTTTCCAAAGTTTACCAGCGGTGGCGGACTTGTTGGACCGTGCGAACACAGCGTCCCTCTTTCATTCCTTCAACCAGCTTCTTGAAAAGGTTGACCTAGCGATGTGTGCGCATATCCTGATATCCAAGTCTTTGATAATGTTTAAAAGTAGCTGTGTTTCTCCTTATTATTGGGTCTGCAGCCCTGCAAACTGTTGGCTGGTTGATTTGTGGACAGCAACCATAGCAACGCACAGAGCTGACCATAAGCTGTAAACAGGCAAGAGGCCGTAAACTGCGGTAAAAACCCTGATTAAGACCCATATTCCAAATGCGCTGTACATGTCCAAAGAATGCCTCTAAAACCCGAATAATACTGGAATATCCCACATCTTAATCGGAAAATGCTATATTCAGAAAAAGGCCTTATTCGGAATATTCAACCGGAATATGCCGTTTACATGACCTGTATCAAATTCGGAATATTGTCATATTCAGAATAATAGTGGAATATTGGTGTCCATGTAAATGTACTCAATGTTGGTTTTGTCTTTTAATGGGATTTGAGTGAAAAATATGGAATATCAGAAGACTATTCTTTTAATAAGTCTTATCACGGCATAGAATATATATATATATATATATATATATATATATATATATCACTTGTAAAAGAGATTTTAATCTAAATTTTAATCTCATTTTTTTCCCTGGTAAAATAAAGGTAAAAAAAAAAAGAATACTTTTATAAATTGATTTTCAAAGACACAAAACAGATTCTACAAGCTATTTTCTGGTACTTTATAGAACATTTTATGGTAAAGCTGTAGTTTTGGCAAGGCAGGGTTAGAGAACTTTTAGTTACTGGATTCTGGGCAGTGAGATTTTCAGATTTTCAATTCATTCATAAATGCTCATTTTCCAGTAACATGAATGCGAGGAGCCAGAAAATGGAAGACAAAAATGAAAAATGTATGAAGCACAGAAAATGTGACAACCTCTAAATTGGAGCGATTTGGGGACTAGTGTATAAAGACACATCTAAACCTGCTAAAGCCTTCCATTTTTCCATTCTGCAACTCCTGTGTTGCTCTCTCAGTCTCCCATGGAGCTGTGCCTGAGTGTACGGCCCGAACCCTCGCAGGGGGAAACATCAACCAAATGACTGAATAATTGAATGACCAAATGAAACAGCCTGCGCTGCTGAGCGGATCAATAGACTCCACCACTCCCCATTAGGTATTCACTGCTAGCCCTACCTCTTTCCATTTCCCAATTTAGTTTTCTTTCTTTTCTCTTCTTCCTCTTCCTTTCTTGCTCCCACTCTTCTTATTTCATGTTCTTGCATTATGTCATTTTGTCTTTATCTCGTATCTTCCTTCCTCTTTATGTTTCGGTCCCACTCTTCATCCCTCTTTCTTGCTGTCTTTCTATCATTCTCCACCTTTTTTCTCCTTCCCTCTTCTCTCCATTCAAGTCTTTGTTTTTCTTTAAAAAAAACAACCTTTAAACCCTTCTGTCCACACCTGCAGTGGCAGCCCCCCTCTTCTTCCTTCTCTTTCTCTCTTTTCATCTTGCATATCAATATTGGACAGGCAGTTTTCTGTTTTTTTAATATTTATTCTGCTTCCACTGAGGGTACATCAAACCAATATATCAAGTCAATATTAGATTTTTATTAAAAAACAGACTTTGCCAAGTCAGTGTGGTCGACCTTATGATGGATATGATGTAGTTTGATTGACGATTTGTTTATTATAGAGCTGATGAACACACTGGTTGTGTATGTAAAGCCCTTAACTTGAACTTACTCTGTTGTGACAGAATGTACTGATCAGAAGCTGACAAGAATAACGCTCCGGGGAAACAATAGTAAACTGGTATGATATTGGCTATCAGCACACAGAAATCAGCTACTAAAGCAAATCAGCTACAATTCAAAAGTATTGATATCTGCTTTGACAGACTTCTTTTTAAGAGTAGTTTCAACATTCTTTCACTTCTCCCACTGAGAAAACTGCATTCTGTCAACCACGTCTTCACCACTCTCCCTTCCCTCTTTCCCCGTCACAATCCAGCTCTGTAAATATGAGCCTGGCCCGCATCAGAGATCCCATCTCAGGAGACAATGGCGTAGTCAGCGAGGCATAAATACACTGTTGGATTTCACAAAAGAGGTTAACAGGTGAACGCAGGGAAGGGAAGAGAGATGGGAAATGGATGAGCAGTGGTGTTTTTCTGTGTTGCCACTCTGAGTGTGCATGCCACCTCAGTCAATCCTCATGAACACCTCCATGTATCTACCTGATCAGATGAATGGTGGTCACTGAAGCAGAGTACCCTTCTGCTTTTTCAGGTACAGTATGTAAGGGTGTCTGTGGGATTAAACATGTTTACAAGAGCAGAAAAAAGTGTGGACATTCTGCTGATCCTCCCCTGTGCAAATGGTGAGTTATGGCCAGTGTTCAGGTTTAAGCTATGAATTACATTTGGTAAGCATTGAAGGTACTACAGTGTGTGTAGCTTTTGGTGTCGAGAATTAAAGCCATATTTCTCACAAATTAAAACATCCTGTCTCAAAGTTTGTTGCTTCCCTTTTCCTTGCTGTTACTCTGCTTGTGATTGTAAGGCAAGAAGGGCAGCAGCAAAAAACCATCCTTTAGAAAAAGGTAAATATGCATTTCTGCCACAACTCCAGCCTGCAACTAGGATTCATTCATTCCCGTTCCTCTCCTCCGCACCTCCAAATGCTACCAGACAATTGCCGCCGCATTGCTAACACGTAGCAATCTACTGCTATCAACATTAGCATTGTAGTTGCCATTTAGTACAGTGCTACCGGGAGTTCCAAATGGTGTCTTTCCATTGTTCAGATGGCCCATTATTCTGAAACCCAAATTTTCCAAAGAATGTCCCATTGGATAGAAAGCCCATTTGTCCGATATGCTGTTACCCCGAAAACAAGCACGCACTGCTCGAAAATACACACTTTCCCTGTAGTTGGCCCTGCCTACTAATGTTTCACACCCTCTTTCCCTCGGTTAATTGGGACGCAGCAACGCTGGCTCTGCAAAATGGTCTCGAGAAGGAACTTGTTTTGGTGGAACAGTTGCACCCTGCAAAAGAAAACGCCACATACAATATTAATGAAGTTAACTGTTCACACAATACAGTAATGGTGAGCTGTTTAAATTAGCTGGATAATTTTGTCTTACCAGTGTATTGCCGCGTGTATTTCGGCCATAGCAACTCCATCAGTCGGTCCCAAAATGTCCCAGTTAGAGTAAATGCTGTAAATATATTCTTTGTAAATCTTTACAATCATTTCCCGAAAGAAACAAGCAGGCCTGTCTTATTACACAATCCAAATGTTTCTTCAAAACTTGGCATTTTCAGCGTGTAGCTTGCTAGCTCAAAGTTTGTTGTTGTGTACCGTAGCAAAGGTGTTTTGAGAACGGCAACGCACAGAGAGCGCAAGGTTAGGGACAAAGCCTGATGATCCAGATGTCAGGCTATTCGATGCATATGTTTCTGTGACCTACCCTCTATTTGGGGGTATTTGATCAGCACACTTAGTCCAAATCTGATAGCTGAGCTGGTGGTTTCAGTTCCTGCCAGGTAGACAGGTTGACACCGAGTTGCCATAGTTATACTCAGTTGTAAGAATGTGCTTTTCCTAAAGAAACAAGACAAGAGCCATTTTACTGATATGACAATGCAACTTGAGGGAGCTCATCTGTGCACCTCGGCATCTAAAGTGCTCAGTATTTGCAGAATATTAGAGGGACTATGTCCATTTGCATCAGTGAATAAGTAAGCATCATGGATGTACTTCCGTTGATCCAGACTGCCTGCATTAAATATGCAAGTAAAACGTGTTCCTGTTTTGTCAAAATCCAGCCAGCAATACCAATGAGATAAAAGCAGGTGATACACAATATAAAATGCAGTGTAGCTGCCAATCTTCTCTGTGGCTGTTTTGTTTGTTCATGGTAATTATACCCTTGTTTCAAAATTAAAGTGGTAATGGTTTATTACCTCCACCAGCTAACATTTGATGGGGTCAGGTTTTTATTCTGTCTGTTCTCTGTTTGTCTGTTTGGCGGGATATATCAAAGTGAGGAATGGATTTTCTGAGGAATGGATCTTCTCATCTCGTCTGCTGAACTGAACGAAAGCTTGGTGATGGTTCACATGGGTGAGGTCACCGATTGTGTTGCTAAGGAAACTGCAGGTGTTTTGCTAAAAAAAAATCCAGGATTTTAGAGATTTAATAAGAATCAAGACTCTGAAAACCAATTAGGAGAGGATGCAGCTCAATATGCAGCTGGTATTCAGAATGAGTGTATCATGAATAATGTCTCGCTATCCGTCTGATCTCCCGTATAGACACACACACACACAACACACACACACACACACACACACACACACACACACTTACTAAGCACGTTGTCCACACACAACTCAGGCAGTGCATGTTCAGTGACAGGGATGAAACCTGCCTGTCATGTCTCAGGTATGCCAATAGACAACATGATTACTGTAACATTAAAATATAGGCAAATATCTTATGACAAGAATAAATATATTGTCTATATATTAGGGCTGCACAATATATCGTTTTTTTTATCGTCATCGCAATATCAACTGCCGCAATATACACATCACGAAAGGCTGCGACATATCGCAATTACACAAAACTGATTTTTTTGTTATTTGAAAGAAAATATCAGTAGAAAACTGCACATTAAAATGTAACGGTCTTCTTTCTTTCTTTTTTAGTGGTGCCATTTATATAAAATATAATGTTAAATATGTTCAATAAAAGAACGTAAATTATTTACTTGTATTTGTTTTAAATTCAACAACGATTTGTTGTATTTTAGCAGAATACTGAAAGTAGCAGAACTGAGTTTACTTTCATATCTATTTATTTATCTGTTAATATCGTTATCGCGATTTTCAACAACGTTATCGCATATCGCACATTTTCCTCATATCGTGCAGCCCTATTATACATTGTCATTTTATATTATGGGCACCACTTCCAGTGAATTACATAAACATTACGGCTGTATCTGAATATTCAAATATTCGTTCGATGGGTAGCTATTTGATTTTCAATTTTGTTTTTAAATGTACAGGCTGAAATTCACTGTGGTGTTTTTTTCGGATTAAGCTGCATGCTAAATGTCCGCTAGCCTCTGGCTAATTTAGGCAGCACTATGCCGTCCATCTCAGCCAAGAACAGAGAAATGTTGAGTTACAAGCGAGCACTACAGTCTGATGTCTGTAGAGGTCTGTACGGTTATCAGCTGGGTGTCGTTTTAAAGCAATCATGCATAATGCCAATACAGTGAGGCGCTCGCTGACTGAGCATTAATTCACACACACTGCGTCGGTCGTCACCCGTCAGACAGTCTGGTAAACACTCAGGTCTTTCTGTTTGTTTTGAATGCCTGCGGCAAAAAGTTAAGTCCGAATCAACTTTTGGAGAAAAGCAACCCGACATCAACCTGCTGTGAACAATCATTTACCGCTAACCGGCTATCAGACTCGTCAGTCGCGGCGTGCGAGTCCCATAACGTTACAGCAAAAAAAAGTTTTAAACACTGTAAAGGTAAAAAAACGAAACACAAGCACTGGACTGCTCAGCATTTTGTGTAACAACAGGTGACTGTGTCCTGCAACAACATCTCTCGCTTCATCGCCTTTCATTTTCTCTCTTTTTCCAAAGCTGCTTCGAGTGCGGTCGGAAATGTTGGTTTCCCCCGCCACTGCCGAAGCTTCGAATATTCGCTGTTGAAAAGCTTCGAAGTTCAAAAATGGTGTTAGTACAGCCCTTATTAACATAAAAAATTCACAGACAACATATGTTCACATTCATGGCACAATTCAAACGGGACCAGAAAATAATTATTTTCTCCCATTCACTTGCATTGACGGTTTTTCAACTTTGAGGTCCAGCGGGGTTTTACGGAAGGGGCGGGACTTACCAGCTCTATAGAGAACGAGGTAGCATGCTAGCGTTAGCATGCTAGCGTTAGCATTAGCGTTAGCATGCTAACGCTACGAGCTAATGGTTGCGGTTAGCCTGCTCGTTTCGGCTTGTGACGTCACAAGCCGTGCCGATTTTGAACAGCTCACCCAGAGACTGAAGACAGGACACATTCAGAAACCGTATCTCACTCTAAACAGCATGGATGGATTTTTTTCAAAGTTTGTATGTGTGTGGAAGCACCAGAGACACAACATAACATCCCAAATCCCAGAAAAAGTGATTTTTTCATAATATGGGCACTTTAACACAATGGATAGAAGTATTGTTTTGATGAAAGAAATGTCCCACTGAGTTCTTCAGACAGCCTATCAAGATGAGTGAGAAGTTCTGGGGTGTGATTTGATCGGGGGAGGAGGTAGTAACAATTCACCTTTAAAAAAGGGATGGGTCACCAAAGTATATTGCAAAATAATATTTACCATCAGGGCATTAATTAATCCATGCACATAGTTTTGGGTTTTATTTAACCAGGTTTTGAGGTCTTGTCTGCCTCCACCCCAGTAATTTGAAAAACTCTACAGCAATGCATCTTACTAAAGAAATATCGGTATTCGCCGATATTCACCTTGTTGACTGCCATCGGCCTATCGGCAAAAAGGATGCCATTCACCAATGGCAGTGGCTAATGTTTATGTGTTGATTTTTTTGTGGTCGACTCGGACCACAGTCCGCTGGCAGATGCTTCTGCAGCTGCTGATTCTGAGATGACGCCACTGACTTGACGTGACGCGTGTTGACACGAGGAGATATTAGGAAGGAAGGTGTTGCAGGTTGTTCCTAAGTCAAACCTTGCTTTTTTAATCCCAAATAATTTTCATAGCTGAAAATGCATGTTGTGGTTAGAGAATGAATGTAGTCAATAGCTCTCACAAGAAGAGGCATTCTAAGAGTATCAACACTGCACACTGGAAATCAGTATAATGATCATTGCGCTAACTACTGCATATCACTTACCTGCACAGTGCTGCGTGAGACCACGGAGCTGTATTCAACCTCGGGCTCCTTTCCTGTCCGTGTTCAGGTTTCTAGTATGTGAGCTCTAATTGCAGCTCTGGCAAAGACAGAAACAAGCAGCCAGCCTGAGGGAGAGACAGTTCACAGTCAGACGGTCAGCAGGGGGAGCACTGCTTCTCTGGGACACTGATTTATTGGACAATTTCACAGCAGTGTCCGCAGTAATGGGACAGGATAAATGGCTGACCCCTCAGTGACTGAACTGACTCCTGGGGAAGAGCAGAACTGGCTTGCACTGCGTGCGTGTATGGATGTGTCAATGTTCCATCCTTTGTGGAGTGTCTGTTTTATTTCCCTTTGCTGTCTCTCTCTCTTGCTCTCAGTGTAGGTTTTTAGTGTGCAGTTTCATCTCTTTGTTTGTTATTCTTCAGTATTATTTTCTATACCTCCCTATACCAACCGTCTCACACTAATTTGATATCTCCTCTTCATCCCTCCTCCACTACCCTGTTTTGACTAATTTACTCTCTGCCTGTGTCATCCTTAAGCTCTGTCCTCTGAGTTTCTTCTGTATGTGTGTTCTCCCTTTTCTTTCCCAGCACACAGTCACTCTGTATGTATCATTACTCTTTCCTCTCGCACATCTCTTCATTATCTTTTTAATCTTTCCTCTCTGTTTGTTGTTTTTGCCCATAGCCCTGCCTAAGGGATGTCTTCACTGTATGAGTGTGTTCATTTTTGACTGTATTCTCTTTGTGTACATGCCAGTGTGTGTGTCCGGGCTTTTTTTACTACAGTATATTCCCCACTCGTATGAGCGCATCAGTGTGCTCAGATATGCGGGATCACATTCACACTAAAGCTAAACCGTCATATTGGAACTTTAAATAGCTTCCAACATTATTTGTAAGTTGTGAAAAAGTGACTCTCTACTGCACATCAGCTCCAGCACTGGTGGATGTCAACTCGGCACTAAACACTGAGGTTCCATTGATATGCTTTTAAAGGCTGGTGCTTTTGGATTAAAGTCAGTGATAAACAGTATTAAGTATACAATATCTTTAAAAGACTACAGTTCAGTTTCCTCAAAATGTAGCTTTTTGGCAGGGTGCAGAAGCCTACCATGTTTAGATAATTCAGACTCACTTGTAGATATTGTAATATATTTTGCTAAATTCTTCATTGTGTGTCCTCTATATTTTTACATTTTTGAAAAACATAACACATGGAGACCAAGGCTGGATTTACCACCGGGCCAATTGGGCCAGTGCCAGGGGGCCTCCGACCTCTAGGGGGCCTCCAAGACCCCACTAACTGTGTGGCCTCATCCTTTTTTTTTAAAATTTTTTTAATTTTTATTAAATTAAAATAAAATTAATTAATGAGTGTGTGTTTGTGTGTATGTGTGTTAACAATAATTTATTTGCACACAAAAAAGTATCATGATCAGTTTTTTGGCTGTGTCTGATGACAATGAGTCATGTTACCGCGGAAACTGTTGATAGTGGCAAGACAGGCAGTAGAGGATAGTGTGAAAGAAAGAGTAGAGGACATCGACAAAACAAACAACATGGATAAAAAACGGTGGAGCAGTGGAGCCACAAAACGGAAAGCTAAAAGGGAGAAGGATAGCAGAGAGGATTGTATTGGAAGTAATATTCCAACCATCTCCACTTTTTTCAAAAGTCGGCTCGACGCTAATTAAGAGCCTGGCGGCGCCTGCGGTGATGCTAGCGAAGAGGAGTTCAGCATCACATCCAGCCTTGCTACTTCAGATGAACAACTAGAACAACATCAGCACCCTGAGCATCAGCAGAACGACACGACAGAGAACCACAGCTCGGCTGGAGTGACAGACACTTGTTCAAGTGCCCCCCCCACCAACACAGTCTCCGACTCCACTTGAGACCGAAACCAAAGCAGGCGCTTCGGAAGGCGCTGAAGGCGGCAGAGACCCGACAGTAACGTAGCTACGTTACCAGTTTGACAGCCTCAAAATGTAGCTAGGTCTATCTATTACTTTTTCCCCTTATTAAAAACCCTGATTATTAAAGATGCCAAGATCGGCACCAAAGCCTTCCGAATCTGCATCCACCGACCCACCTAAATAAATATTTTTTTCTGATTTAGCTAGAGGCCAGCAACCGCATTTCACCACCCCTCTGTCCCCGTATGATATGTTGCTTTTTAAATCATGACCAGATACGCGGTCTAGGCTTATCAATGCACGTAATTAACTTTCACGTAATTAGGGCCCGAGCGCCGACAGCGGCGAAGGCCCTATTGAAACTGAAGGAATTATTATTTTCCCGGCAAATGAATTGCCTTTTTGAGGGGCTTAACATACTCAAAAACTCACCAAAATTGGTGGTCGCATCAAGCTGAACAACATCAGCGACGGCGTTACATTGTTAGTTGTCATTACATTTCAGGAAATTATGACATAGAATACAATAGTTGCCACAAGTACAGCTTTCCCTGTAAGTCCTGACAACTCATTTTAATTATGCACCACTCTGCCCCCTTTTCTCACTGTCCTTGCCGTCTCCTAGTACCCAGCTGCTCTGATGAACCTCAGTGCCATCCTCCACCTGAATGGGAGACTTCCCAAAGCGGCTGGTTGAACCTCGAACTAAGGCTTACATTAAAATAATAATACATAACCATTGCCATTAAGTTGTGCAACTTAACTTTGAGAACTACATTTCACGCTGAGAGTGATCTGTATATATAGGCCTATACGTTATACTCAGCCTATTTTCATTTATATATTTGATTACAACGTTACAAACACAGATCTGTTACACTTTAGGCTAGTAGATCGTTGATCATCTGTTTCTCCATGAAGGGGAGAGACAAACAACAATCTGCTGTTTTTCCAAAGTCAGCTCTTTAGATAAAATTGTGGTCACCACTACGTTTTTTTCTTGCCTTTGTTTTTGGTGTGATTTACTTGTCGGATAAGCTCTGAGGAATGGATGAGTAGACTGGATGTTTTCTGTTGAGATGCTATAGCATTGATGTTGTGCTACTGAGGGAAGCTAGTTCGATTTTGACAGACTGTACTAGGGTTGCATGATATTGACAAAATGTGATATTGCGATATTGATTATGAATATTGCGATTTTCGATATTTTTAAACATATATAAAATTACAAAAGTTACATGAAAACACATCAAAATAGATTCATAACAAATTAAACAAGTTTTCTTACAACACAAGGTTTATTTCAACTGACGGTCATATTGGACTGGTACAACATGAATAAATAAATAAGGACCATGTCTACAGAACAGGACATGTTTTACTGGTTGTACAGTATAAAATAAATAAAGAGAACAGGACACAACTTTTCTTTCGCTTCTCTGATTCGTTCCGTTTTGTTGTCTCTATCTATTTCTTCACTTACACGGTCACTCTGTCAAAATATGCACACACGTGGCACGCTCCATAGGGTTAGTCACGTGGTGGAGCCGTGCGCTGACGTGCACTAACATGTGCGAGTGGCACGGTAACTGACCAATGAAACATGATCATTATAGTGTTTCAAAGGGGCTCTAAATCGAACGCAACTAAGCCACACAGCCAACGGACGGGACACAGCGCTCCACAAAATATTGCATTGCAAAATTTGTTGCATGTCGTTTCCCCCTCTCTCCCGTTTCATGTCTTCAGCTGTCCTGTAAAAATAAAGGCCTAAAATGCCCCAAAAATTATCTTTAAAAAAACAAAAAGTGGTACCTACTAAATTTTTCTTTTTGTGGTTTTAGTTCACTTTTTTGTTTCTCATTTAATGGAATTTGAAATATTCGTCAAAATATAACTTTTTATTTCAAGGGTTATCTGTTCACCAACTTTCAATGGAATCTGTTTGCTGTGTTTTGGGATATATACATAGTTTACATCGACGGCGATTCATTTAGGGGATTGCTCCGGTGCTGCTTGACGATCTGCCATGACGTCCCTCATTTTCGGCCTCATGTCCCTCACCTTCCGCTTTCTTTGTGTTAGCATTCTCAACTCGGATTCGATTTATGAGGACTTTGGTTAACTGCTCCTCAGATCTCTGCAGGGAAAAACGAGACATCTAGCTAGACTATCTGTCCAATCTGAGTTTTCTGTTGGACGACTAAAACAACTTTTGACTGTGCACATTTTCCACCGAAACGAAGCGATTTTGCAGAGGCTCCAACTGGCATTTAGCACCGCCCATGATGATTGGTTTAAAGAAATGCCAATAAAGCAGAGCACGTTTTTTCTCCTATCCTGAAATGCTGTGTGGACTAGGGTGACCAGATTTCCCGGGAACTAAAACCGGGACACTTTGTGTGTGACCGTGCTCGTGCACGCACACGCTTTTTAACGTGAACATGTGCCAGCCCAGGTCAGACATAGACATTGACAGATTAGACACAGTTTTGCCAACAGCACACGTAGGCCTACTGCTCACAACATAATGGGGTATCTCAGTTAATATTCATGAATTTTCTTGGTATGTAGCCTACATATCTACGAAATAATATTAAAAGACATTGAGTGAGTTTCATGTGGGACAAACCTTATTTTTCAGAATTAAAGCATTCTTTTGGAAAATGCACCCATTGAACTTGTGAAAAACTTTGTGAAAAGGTATTTTTCATTGCATGGCACTAAACAAATTATTTGGAACTGCTGCCACACGCTTGAACTAAAGTTATGGTAACACTTTACAGTAAGGGTACATGAATTATGAATTCATGGATGAATTAATTCATGATTTGTGCGTTACTTCATTCCTTTATATCTTATGAATCATCAAGAATTTACATGAGTTCATAGCCTCTCATTCATGACCTCATGCATGAACAACACATCAACTACAGCATTAGGTAAGGTGGGTACATCATTATGCACAAGTTGTGTTCAAACCAGAATTTGCGCAGTGATGACCACATTTTTTTTCAGAACAATAAATAATCATCATTCTTAATAAATCATAATTCATAATGATGTGCCCACGTGCCTAATGCTTTAGTTGTGTTGTTCATGTATGAGGTCACAAATGACAGACTATGAACACGTCAATTCCTGATGATTCATGGGATATTAAGGAATAAAGTAACACATAAATCATTAATTACATAATGCATATTAATACATAGCCAACATCAATTAATTCATGCATGAATTCATGATAATTCATGTACCGTTACAGTAAATTGTTACCATCCATCAATCTCATCCATCTTCGTCCGCTTATCCGGTATCGGGTCGCGGGGGTAGCAGCTCCAGCAGGGGACCCCAAACTTCTCTTTCCCGAGCCACATTAACCGTTGCGCACAGGTAAAAGTAGCATCTTTAAGGTGGGAATGGTCATACGGTTCCTCTCGTCAGTCCATGTGTTGTTCATGAGCGAAGAGATTTTAACGGAATCTCCCTGCTTTTGAAATGCGCGAACATTTCCACCCAGCGCTTCTGGAGGGACTGGTTAAAATGAGACATAAGAAGAGGCATTGTGACAATGTTTACAAATATACATTGTAACGCTGGCTGCACAGATTATGCAGACGCAGACCACTATGATTGACTGACACACACACACACACACACACACACACACACACACACATTGTTAAAATCATACGCTGGACGCTTTATTAGTCTTTCTACATGGGTTTAGTTAATGATCGGGCTATAATAAGACCACGTCGGCTATGTAATCGCTGACAGCCGGGACAATTTCATAGTGTAAACCGGGACATTTTAGCGTCCTGACAGGCTTTTGTCGGGATTGTCCCGGTCAAACCGGTACATCTGGACACCCTAGTGTGGACTAGCCAGACCCTCCTCCGCAGCGCAGTAGAGATAGGTCTGGCAATGCGAGACTAGGATATACTGTATATTACTAGCAAGGAGGAAAACTGACAGAAGTGTGGTTACTGCAGATTAGTAAGCCTTCCTTTTTATCTCTACAGTAGATTCCTGATCCTAATGACATCATTTCATAGAGAGCATACAGTAACAGGGTGATGACCAACCACATTGCCATGGATTTTTTTTTACTCATAGGCCCATGTGGGAAAGCTTAGGTTCTCCGTCTTATATCCAATTTACTGTTTGTTTCTACGATTCTAAAATGAGAAGTTATTACTAACCTCAAATCAATTATGTTTTGGTCTTTATAAGCTATACTTGATGTTACCGGTCTGTGTAACACTTATCAGTTAAATTTTCTAAGCACAAACAGACATTTGGAAAAACAGAAAAATGGGTTCAAATATCCAATTTTTCATTTTTTCCACCTTGACAAATTGAATTGGATCTTTAACCTGTTTTTCCAATCTTCTGAGGATCAGAAATTTAGAAAATTACAAAATTGCGTCTGGTCTCCAATTATTCAATACTGCAATGATATTCTCTCCCTCGTTCCACCTAGTTACCAACGATTGGTTAGCTATTATCGTGGGTGTGTCTGGATGTGTTTAGGCAGGCATTCAAGAAGACTCGGGGCCAGGGCCGGCTCCAGCCCTTTGGTTGCCCTAGGCGAGATTGAGTTTTGCACCCCACCGCCGCCCCCACCACTCATTATTCACCTCAATGATACATGAATTCATTTTCATGAATTAATAAACCTCTGGACTGTAATATTTCAGATGTGTTTGAGCAAGATTTCTGCTCATGTTCAAAACTTTGTGCACATTTAAAATATATCTCATCTGTGCTCTCTGAGATTTGGAGGAGTCGTGCTATTTTGAGAAAAATAAAGTGATAATAGGCTATTACAAGAATAAAGTCACAATATTTCAGAAAAGAATCTACCTGCACCATAGTCTGCTGTGCATTACGTGATTGCTGTGCTGATACGGTAGATCTCAGACCTCCTGACAGACACAGAGCCCCGTTAGAGACTCTGGTCTCTGAATGACACAAAGTTTAGGGAAGTGGCTTAACGCTGCTCTACATCGGAGGTGGAAAACCGAATCTACGGCAGAAATACAAGGAGCACAAATGGGACACATCTGCCGCAGCATGCCCACAGCAGAGCGCGTCCATTATAAACCTGAAGCTGCACAGACCACGGAAGGCGCGCTGCAGCAGCTCCGTGGTCTCTGCCGCTGCTCGTCTCTATTTTTACAGCGAGAGTGGACACTAAGGGACGCACAGGTCTGCTTCAGAGCTCCGTGTGTTTGAGTCTGACCCGTAGACTGGAAACGTCACGTCACAGGAACTTCCCCCCATTAGGAAATTATCAATAATAATAATCATCAATTCAATCTAATAATCAGGTTGACAAGCAAACGGGTGGCTGAGAGGGCGCCCTAGGATGATCATGTTTAATAAACATGTTTTATTTCGCTTGTCATTCTAATTCTTTTATTAATGAGAAGTAGACCCAAGGGCGACACGGCGCCCCCAACACTTTTGACGCACTAGGCAATCACCTAGTTCGCTTATAGCAATCGCCGGCCCTGTTCGGGGTAGTCATGTCGACGCTGGATAATTACGAGAATATAATTCGGAATGACGACCGGTTTACTGAAAGCGGCAGGTGAGAGAAGTGTCAGACATGCATTTGCACAGATGAACCCAGTGTACACTGAAATGAGAAGAGAAGGCACAGCGAGGCAGATTAACCCTCATGTGTACTATGCGGAGTATGCAGGTCATAAACTGCATATGGACCAAAATGAAAAAGACTTTGGGGTCACAGAGGTGCTTGCAAATGATGGTTTCAGTAGTAAGATAATGGGTTATTCAGTGATGCCCATAAAAAACAATTTGATAATATATGATGAGGTATACCGTGACCTATGTCTTAGGCATGGGTTGTTTGACCAATTTAGAGTGGACTACGGCAGAGAATTTTACCTCTGTTTGTATCAGCAGGACAATCTGCAGGCATACAGAAGAAACACTACCAGACCACCATATATACAGAGCCAGTCAAAGCAAAATCATACAGCAGAGCGCAAGTGGGTAGAAGTTAATTCTAGAGTTAATTATCCCATAAAATCACTCTGATCAGAGATGGCAAATGAAGACCTGATTGACATGGATGATCAATGTACTAAATATAGATATAGACACTAGGCGATCTTGATTCAAGTCTGTGCTGGATATTGACAAGCGTTTCACCTCCCGGTGAACGCTGAATGTTTTTGGATATTCGACTTCCAACACGTCGTCCATTCTCATTCTGTCTTTAGGTCTGGCTGCTGTGCTCGAGTGGGGGGGCGGGGCGTGGCTAGGTGGAACGAGGGAGAGAATATCATTGCAGTATTGAATAATTGGAGCCCAGAAGCAATTTTGAAATTTTCTAAATATCTGATCCTCTGAATAAAAACAGAAAATTGGAAAAACAGGTGAAAGATCCAATTTTTCAATTTGTCAAGGCGGGGAAAAATGAAAAATTTGAAAAAAGGACTGATAAGAGTCTCTCTCTCACACACACACACACACACACACACACACACACACACACACACACACCAGCTAAGTGTCATGAAATCCCATCCCCTATGGTTATGGCGCTATACACTCTGTGTCTGTGTGTGACTGAGCGTTTGTGTTATATGCTGTTTGCATGTTTATATGTGCATGTCAGCATCTTTGCATTTGATAAGGTGGAACGTGGGGAACGGGCCCATTTCGTTCTGCTGCCATGGGATACTTTGGCGAGAGACTGGCAGTCACCACATTGCCCCGGCAACGCATCTTATTTGACCACCGGGGAGCATCGGAAAATACATCAACATGGAAGAGGATCAGGACTTCAGGTTTTGTCATCAACACCATGTTTAAGCTGAAGAGGATTCCTAAGATTTGGGAGAGACATAAAACAGCAAATGGCTAGTCAAAATGCCTTGGATAGTGTGCCCATTGCAAGCTAGTTTTACAGCTAAGAACAAAACATTGAGGCGAATAAACACAAATGGTCCAGCAGCAAAAAAATTTCGCAAATGACGCAAGGCAATAATTCACTGTGGTTTCTGTCTGAACACACCTATTTGTGACGGTTTTAATTAATGTATCCTTGTATGTGATGCCTGCTTTGTGTGACTCAATCATCTTGTGGTGATGTTGTATAAGTACATATTTATTTTGCTTTTAAGTTTCTCTTGTAAAAGATGACTTGATCTCAATGAGCCTTCCAAATAAAGCTTAATTACCTATGCTGTTGGTGTCTGCTGACATTTATTATGAGGTCAGCTTGCCAGCAGCTTTCAGTCAACACTCGGAAACGCACACTTGACCAGATCGATCCACTGCTACAACTATTCACTGCGGTCTGATACATGTATTTGGTATTGGAAAGCACATAAACATAAATAAGCTCAGGGTCAGAGACACACTTTTTACACATAGAGTAAATGTACTGCCAGGCGCACGCGCACACACACACACACACACACACACACACACACACACACACACACACTTTGACTTGGCAAGTGCTCTGGGAGCTGATAGCTGCATATCCGTTGTGTTAAGTAAGAGCCTGCAGTCGCCGCTCTCCCCAAGTGAGCAGAAAGGATAAACACAGTGCTGGATAAACCTCTCTCTCATGCTTTCTGTCCCCTTCAAACACACACACACACACACACACACACACACACACACACACACACACTCACACAGCAGCTCTATCTCTCTCTTCCCTCTATCTATCACAAACAGTCGGTCTAACTTGCATTCTGTTTCTCTAACACCACCCTCCCTCCTGCCCTCCCTTCGTGTACAGTACACTTCTCCATTTTTGCCCCCATTTGTTTTGTTTAAGTATCTCCATCCTTCGTTCATCCCATAACTCCTCTCATTCCCACACACACTCTTCCCTTCCTGCCCTCTCTCATCCTCATGTTGCTGCTTTACCTTCTTCTCCTGACTTCCCCTTTTCGTCTTCCCTACTCCCTCTCTGACTAGCTACACACTTCCTTGCCTCACTGCCTCTCTCTCTCCCACACTACCTTCATTCATCCCAGCAATTCTGCTCTCTCCCTCCTGCTTCCTGTCTTTCATCCAAGTCTCAGACACCCTCAGGTGCAGACAGGGTCTTAGTTCCTCTGTTACTGAGGGTATTTCCACACCTAGTTGGTTTAGTGTAGGTACAGACCTGGAGCAGTGTCACCCTCAGTTCAGTTTGAGAAACAAGGTTCCATTGAAACATGTAACTTGCAGATAGTGTACCTCTCATATGATCGGGTCAGCATAAACAGGGTCACTTAAATGCTAAAGTTGTCACTTCATTTTTTTAAATTCAGCATTTGGTCACAATAGGAAACGTAAGTAAATGCACAGCACAGCAAATTGCTGCTATATGCAGATACAGTTATAACTTCTCATTGACTTTAGGCTTGGGTATGAGAAAATGCTGTACTGTCTGGTTTCAATCAAACATCATCCTCTAAATCGGTGAAAGTCTAACAGGGACTGCAGTTGTCTTCATGTGCAGACCATCACAGACCGAAAACCTTGATAAAAGGACAATTTGGGACACTTCCAAACCAAACAGATCTGAGAACTGTGTTCCAATCCATTTTGATAAACTGCACAGCTAGTATTAACTGCAAGATACTGTAATGTAAGATGTAAAGTGGTATATGTGTTGTACATACAGTAGTTTGCATGTAAGGTTGTTTTTTTCTTTCATACTGAAGATATTTAATAATTTATCATATTTTACACCATTATACCATTTAACATCATCCTCCATATCCAGTGAAAACCATGTATCTCCAAAATTGGGAATTGTTCAGTTAAACTGAAAGGTAATTGTACTTCTCAAACTAGATAAACCATTTAAAAAACAATTGTATTTTCTAAATAATGTATTTAAAGCACTTTGAAACGATATTTTTAAGTTTTTGTTATTGTTGTTATGGTTATTTTCTTCAGAATTTGCTAAAACTATTTCAACTGCACATTCTGTAATTCATGTACTTTTTATTAGTTCTACCCAACGTTTCTTTAACTTTTTTTTTATTTGCTCCATTTTATGTCAATTCTGGTATTCATCATGTTGTTGCTGCAGTGATCCAATATCCAATAGTTTTATCTTCAACCACAGATCAGAGTGTGAGTCAAAGAGTTACAGCAAACATCATGATCCACAACACCATCTGTCCTACGAAAAGCTCCTGTGGACAATTTCTGCCAAATTTCTGGAATCACCGATAAATGACTGCTTGTCGTCTGATTAGTAAGCTGACTGTAGATTTACAAACACTGTGACCTGCTCTGCGTCCAACATCATTGGGCCTCTCTGCCCCAGACACACAGACACCCACCCTGCTCCCCACCCAAATGACCTAAGCACTAAATCACTGTGACACCCGCCGGCTACTGCTGCTACTGCTCACATAAAGGGGCATACACACAGAACATACATCCATGCATATGTATTCGCTCTTCATGCAAATGCTTTGAATAGAGATGAATAAAGATGCCTTCAGGTTTTTATGGACTTTACATATGGACTAAACCCTTGTCTGGGATGTGATTGAGTGTGTGTGTGTGTGTGTGTGTGTGTGTGTGTGTGTGTGTGTGTGTGTGTGTGTGTGTGATGACCTTTCCAGATGTGATGTGGTTTCCTCTAGAATAGGTTTTAATAAGAGACAGCAGTGCAGGAGAGCAGCAGCGGGGCACACAATACCTCTGATGTCGACATTATACACTCCTTTTCTGATATTCCCATTACACTGGTCATACATATTCACACCCACACTTGAGTGAAATAACACGTGAGTCATTTCACATGCAACACACACGACTATACACACAGAGCCTAGACTGTGTGCCTTGGGAGCAGAGTTGAGTCCGACTGATGGACTGGCATTCACAGATAACTACATACTGATCTGCTTTCCCTCACAACACACACACACACACACACACACACACACACACAAACACAAACAGAGAGTAATCAGAGCAGCGAGCGTGGTCTCTCACAGCAGAATGATCTCTCTTGGCTTGCTGTTTGATCTCAGCATCGCTGATGGGACCGGAGTAGCAGGTCTAGACCGTAACGCTCACCATATGTCTCCTGGAAACCACCGAGAACAAAACAAAGTCATCAACAGGCTGCCAGCAGCGAGCATACCAAACTATTTCACTCCCAAATGACCTCGAATTCATTCTAGCTGCGGCTGTATAGACACAAAGATACTTCAGCGTTTTCAGCTCAGGACTCAAATGAGAAATGTATTCGTTCAATGAAGTCCAGGATCCTAGAGGCACATTGGGACCTTTGAGAAGTATGCCTGCTTTTACTTATGTATCAAGCTTCATTGTGGTATTCTCAAAAACCCTGTTTGGTCAGTCTGGTCTCAGGTCTCATGAATATATGTTATAGAATCAATCAACACTTCACTGTTTCCTGTATGTCCCTTATACCTAAGCTTATTAAAAACATCAATATTCTTTTTCTGCATTTTAATCAGGCTCAGATCCAGGGGGATCCTGACTGGGTTCTATAGTATGCTCAACCCACACACACTCGTATGTCAGAAGTTCACTCTTCAGATTTTTGTGTCAACTGCAGCTCAGTAACAGTTTAAGGAGATGTGGCTAATGTTGGTCTGACTGGTTAGTCAAACTGTTATTGCACATTCTTATATTTCTTCTTATTTCCTGGTTGTATGTTTCTCTTTCACTCCTGATATTTTATATACCATATTAGTCTGCAAGTTTAAGGGTTGCGAGGCACAATACAGGGTTTGTTTAGGAGTGTCTGTGCATTAGGCAAGGCACGTTTATTTGTACACCACCTTTCAACAACTAGGCAATTCACATTTCGGAACGGAACTTTATAGTGTCTTTCATATTGTGTGTTCACGATAGAGCCGTCAATCTTCCTCTATAATAAAATTCAAATTTCATTCATTTTTTAATATTTAATGCTCAAATGCAGTTATTACTACGCTACTCAGGCTTATGCATTGTCAATGCCACTATAAGCATGTGGTTGTTGTTACACATTCTGTCCACTAGAGGGACTTCCAACATTAGCCTGGCCTTGAAGGGGATCTACGCGACCTACGCATGGACCTACGTCATGGCGCATTGCATTTCTGGCACGCCATTTTGTTTACATTCATTTTCCACCATGAGCACACAGCGACAAACACAAATCAACAGAGAACTCTGTAATGAAACATTATCTAACAAGTGTATTGAAGCAGCTGTTGTAAAGGCTAATGGTGCTCAGTTAGCATCATCTAACATCATGTTAGAAAGCAGAGCTGAAACGATTTGTCATAAACTAAGTATCAATAGTGTTAGCCATGATGCTAATGGCATTGATAACTAAGCCAAACGGTGCTGTCACTACTATTTTAGCTAAGCTCCTATAACTCACGACGCAGTTAGGAAACAAGAACGAGCTAACTAATGATAACATAAGCATTTCGGCTCAGTGGATGTCGATTTTAAAGTCATGTTAAAACCCCTGTACTAACGTTACTCGGTACATAATGTTAGCTCTGTGGTCTTAAGACCTCACAATGCCTTGTGTTTCTCACTCCCGCTAACTTATTGAAAAAAAGCAATTTGTTTTCACATGTGGGTAGGCAAGGCAAGACGAGGGAGATTAGCTAAAGTTAGCCAACATATTTATAAAAAATAAAAAAATAAAAATAATGACATTCGAATAGTAATTTCAGCATTCGAATAGTATTGCATTTTTTACTATTCGAATTATATTCGACTTTCGGAATTCGTTCCAGCCCTAGTTCACAACTTGTTTCTGCTACCCCCAAGTGGCCACAAAAAAAAGTTTCCGGATTGTTCTCCAGTGTTATGGATATGTCGCAACATGTTTTGCTTTCTGTTCGCTTTCTTCAAGCACCAGCACTGATGTAATGATGAGTGTCA
The DNA here is from genome assembly GCF_008315115.2 of Sander lucioperca. Taxonomy (NCBI): domain Eukaryota; kingdom Metazoa; phylum Chordata; class Actinopteri; order Perciformes; family Percidae; genus Sander; species Sander lucioperca. The sequence continues at coordinate 36,912,836 of NC_050177.1, forward strand.
AAATCATTTCAAAAATCAAGAATTCTGATTGTTCAGACTCAGGTTTTTTGCCATGACAATACTATATTTATCAGATGAGGGAACACAGTGGTCAAGTCAGAATTGAAAATGTCAAAAGATGTGTGTGATTTGAGCTGTTAACACATACATCATACATCAACACGTACCTAACTCCAGCACAAATATCACCCAATCTAATACCTATTTGAAGATTAAATCCAAAACCATCAGTGACAGTTCTCAAAAGCACACATTAGTTCAATCCCATGACAACATATAACAAAAGCAGCTATTTCAACAGATTAATTCATGAGGACAGCATGTTACCGTAGCACACCACGCCAACAGGAAGCTCCAGACACAACTGATCTCAGCACCACCCCTGGGAGCTAGCTGCCACCTGTGATGATCAAAACACACACCGTGTGGTTAAGCCAGCCATCTGACCACGGGAAGACCATGGTTTTCATATGGAGTGAAAGACTGTGTGTAGTTCAATCAGTACTCTTTGACTACTCACCAGGATTTAGACACATTTAGAACTTGTCTTATACTGGGTTGGTTGCATCATTATTAGAGGCTACTGTTAACTGCTCCTTAAAAATTGTTGTCTATAGTCTGCATGAGAAACAAGTTTCTCATCAAGGCTCACAGTCTTTGGATCGATCGGCATGAAGAGCTTTAGCTGCAAATCTGTATCAACTTTTGAATCATTTCTCAGAAATGATTTTATAGACTTGTTTTTGCATTAAACTATTACTTTGTGAGAGAGAAGTGAAAGAAACATTTTCCCCCACCAACAAAGCCTTACAAGAAAGATCCACAGGTAAAAGTTTTAAATCAAGGTAGCACAGTAGTTTAGTTTATTATGCATTTACATCAGGGACCATGTATGAAAAAACACATCAATCTAAAAAAAGACAAAAGATGCTTTGTGCCAGATTTAGCTACTAGCTAATTTCCATCTGTAGTCCCTGGGCAGGTGAAGGGACACAATAAAAACCAGAGCAAAACCTATGATCTCCACTACAAACAACCGATTGATGCCCACGCAGGTTTATGTGTACACATACTTCGTAGGAGTAAATATAAATATTACATACATATGTATATCAACAGTTATAAAAACAGGTTGTCAAAATGTCAAATTAATGCTGAAAAGACTGGTTGGTTAAAATCCATTTTTTTACTTCACAGTCACAGGAAAAAACATGGAAATCTGTGCAGGTTTTCAGATTGACGGGGAGCTTATTCCATTCTTTAATGGCTTTTTAAAAACGAAAAAAAGAGAGCGAAGGTGAAGCCTCATTTAGGGATGCTACAATCTTCCCTTGAGGCAGACATTGAAGCTCTGCTCATTTGCTTTGAGCGAAGCTGAACAAAGCTGATGACCAAAGAAGATGAATTTGTTGTGGAATCATAACTCATATGAATAGGATTTCTAGTATAACTGAACTGACTATTAGCCTAAAGTGACCATTTGATAGGACATATTGTAAAGGTGAGAAGTATTATAGTATTTTAGCACTGTAAGAAAGCTTGCTCACTGTCAGGTTCAGACCAGCTTACTGGGTATACAGCAAGAAGCACAATTTGACTTAAGCTCCTGTTTTTTATGCAAGTCCCTGCACTGCCTGGGAAGCTCAGTCCAGGGCATAAATCTCTTCTCTGTTGTGTTCTGTGCAAGGTTATAATCGTTAACGAAAACAAATGAAATAACGAAAACTAGGTGGGAAAAAACATTGTCATTAACTAAAATAAAAATAAAAACGAGGCATTACAAAAAAACGATAACTAAACTAAAAATGTAATGTCTGTTTGCAAAACTAACTGAAATAAAATAAAATTATCGAGTAAATGTCCTTAGTTTTCATCTTTGTCGATGTCTTTCATAGAGCAAATAACATTATATCTTTCCGACCATGACATTTCCCGTAGAGATATATAGTTTCCAACTGGGAACCCAGAAATTCCGACATTCCACGTCAAATTGAACACAACATAGTCCATGCCCCTCGCCTGGCATCATACCGAAAGTCGGAAGAAAGCGGCAGAGACCTATTTGATTATGACTGTGTCAGATAAAAGCAAGTGCCTTGCAGTGGAAGGTGGTAAAATATGTGGACAATTTATTACAGGGAAAAATCCCACGAATTTGAAAGTACATTTGAGAAGCGCACACAAGCTAGGAGGAGAATGCAAAGCCCCCTTTCCCCGAAACAGAAGCTAACCCCGGTACAGGGCATGGATGTATGGATACAGGGCCAGGCAGCATGACAGAGACAACCGCAGGACAGAGAAATACTACAGGACGGCTTTCACCGGCGACCTGACAGCTGCTGGTTAGTAAATACGCAGGAACACCAACAGCGGGAGGAAGCGTGGGTTAATATGTGTATTGATATATGTATTGATACATAGTATATAATATAGTCTGTTGACTATTTAGGTTTTGGAACATGTTTACGGGTCAAAGACGTGGCATGTCAATTCTGGTGTCCAAAGCATATTCATAATGCAAAAGATAAATATAAATTTTAAAAAACTACATTATATTACTCAACTCACCCCTCTTTACTCACTTGTATGGGTATTTATTGCAAAAAATTAGAATTCAAAGAGCTACTGAGCTCAAAAGTACCAAACTGTCCATCCTGGGTAACGTCCAGGCTTAAGTAAAATGTGACAAAAATGTCAAAAATAATAATAAGAGCATTAATTATCTATTTGGGCATAATTGTGTTTATGTTTGCAGTGATACCTACAAATATAGTAACAATCCTACCCTTATTTAAAATGTTACTCAAGAAATACCTTTGTCCTTACTTTTGGATTTCCCTAATGTCCTTCCTGGGTAACAAACATTAAAATGCATACATTACCCATAATGCAAGTGCATAGTCATGAAACAGGATATTGCATCATAAAGAAGATTCTGGAGGACCCCAAGACACCCGGAAAGGTCAGTAATTCTCTCTTAAAAATGTTGATATTTCGCCTTTTTCGGTCAATGTGTCATTATGTCCTGAAATCATGTGTCTTTCTGGATAACGCTAATAAAACATATTTAATGTTTATATATATAAAAACAGCTTATTTAACGTGAAAGATGACATTGATGTGTTGAAGGCTAAGATATGTTTTAGCCCAGTAGGCCATGTTTGACCAAGTTTTGGCGGGAAAATTGTGCTTTTGTTCTTCCTGGATAACACTATGTCCTTCCTGGATAACAGAGATTTTCTGTTACCCAGGACATGTCCTCTGTTATCCAGATTGGACATGTTGATGAAAAAAAGCTTTGTTATGAGTATTTGTCACTTCTTAAGCATGGAGTTGATATTGTTATATTATATTAATTACATACTATGTATTTTTTTATCTTTTTATGGCATTTTTTTAATTTATTTTGTATTCATTATGGAAACACAGGTCATTATTATTGCCTAGATAATGAACAAATAATCATGGTATAATCTAATCTTTAAGGTTTTATAAGTCAGGTAATAGTTGGTGCTTGCGTGTGCCTGTGCAGTGTGTCTGCCTTACAAAAGTTTTCATGTTTCATGTTCACTTCTGTCCTTCCAGATGCCCATGTCAAATAAAGAGAGGCAGAAACGGTTTAGGGCCAGGAAGAATGCAGATCCCCAAACTAGGGCTGAGTTTCTTGAGCAAAAAAGGGAAAGGTATTGTGATTTAGTAGTAAAGTGAAACTATAAGGCAGATTAGTAAAAATTAGAAATTGAAAGATCTGTCAATAGGTTTACAATGATTTGCTAAAGGACTAGATGTTTAAGTTAAGCAATGTGTAAGATTGTTTGTTTGTTTTTTTGGGGGGGGGGCATTTCTCTTTTTAATCAAGAATTAAATCAAAAATATAATATGTTCTTGTCAGTGATCTGTCCCTTTTAAATTATTGGAAAATATGTGATTGTAGTCTGTATCTAATACTAATACTAATTCTTTTTGTGACTAGCTGCTACTACAAATACAAGGACAGATCAAAGCCTAAAACCCCTGTAAGGCTGATGACTCCCTCTGCCGCCAGGAAGAAAAGGGATCAGTGGAGACTAAACAAAAGGAATCAGAGGGAAAAAGTGAAGCAGACTCATGAAATAATGAATGACACACCAGAGTCAATGAATGAATCCAACCTTGAAGATCCACAACTTGAACCCCCACTCAGTGAGCCAAATGAACAAGAAAATGCTCAGCCACCTGATTCATCTACCCCAGAAAAAAATGATAGTAATACATCAAAGCAATTTGCTAAGTTAAGTAAAGAAAAGACACACCTGAAGGAGGAACTAGCCAAACTTAAAAGACAACTTGCACGGTCACATAAAAAATCAGAGAAACTACGAAAAAGTCTTAAAAGGGCCGACAAAACAAAAGTTGTCACTAAGAACCACAGCCCACGGGGAGTCAAGAAGCTTGCTGCACAGAAGAGGGCACAGGTTATACGCTTCCTGTATAGGGATGAAAATAGCAGACTGCTTCCAGGAAAAAAAGACACAGTGACCAAATACAAACAGAAGGTACAGAGAAAAGTCCTCCAGAAAACACTAAAAGAGCTCCATGTGCAATACAACAAAGAAACAAAAAAGGAACTCACAATGTCATAGACAGTTTTTAAGATTGCGTCCGTTCTATGTTACAGGACCGAAAAACAAGTGATCGTGACACTTGTGCATGCATAGACCATCAAAATGTCCAGATCATTGCAGAGAAACTAGCCCAAAGTGGCTTGTTGACATCAGCAAGGGTGTCAGAGTTGCTGGCTGCTATAGTGTGCAATCCTAAAAGAAAGGATTGCATGTATCGTGTGTGTGTGTGTGTGTGAACTGCTGTTACAAAGAAATTGAAATGGATCTTAAAGAAAAGAGCAATATCACCACATGGCAACAGTGGGAAAGAGTGAAGACAAAATGCGGAGACAAGGAATTCACAAATTTCCTTAAAAAGACAGAAGATGGTACATGGCAAGACCTAGGGAGAATTCTCAACGAGAAACTTGATGTGCTTGCCAAGCATCATTTCAACTGGCTCCACCAAGTTGAGCAGTGCAGAAAACTTAAAGACACCATTAGTGACACTGAAGTAGTGTTCCACATGGACTTCTCTGAGAATTATGCTTGCAAACTTCACACAGAAGTCCAAGCTTTCCATTTTGGTGGAAGTCGTAAACAGGCTACCATCCACACAAGTGTGGTCTACACATCAGAGGGGATCCAGTCATATGCAACAATTGCTGACAGCCTTCGGCATGATGAGAGAGCTGTGTGGACATCAAGGTGTGTAACCCCCATCTGACAACAATCCACTTCATGAGTGATGGACCGGTGACTCAGTATAGAAACAAAAATAACTTCTATTTACTGAGCACGCTTCCCTTCATCATGGGCTTCAATGAAGTCACTTGGAACTTCTCAGAAAAGGCTCATGGCAAAGGTGCACCAGATGGAGTGGGTGGCGCTGTAAAACGCACTGCTGATGACAAGGTGAAAATGGGAGCCGACATCCAGAGCCCCAAAGACCTTTTACTTGCATTACAGAGCACATCATCCAAAATAAAATACTTCTGGGTCTCAGAAGAGGACATCCTGAGACATGACGAAGCTGTCCCTGAAAAGCTGCCAGTCATAAAGGGTACCAGGAAAATTCACCAGATTATGTCTCTTAGCCCTGGAAAGATGAGACACAGAGAGCTGTCCTGTTTCTGCAGCCGGACAATAAGCAGTTACTGCAACTGCCACAGTCCAAACGAGGTGGACTTTAATAGCACTGGGGAGACAGAGAAGACCTCCACAAGCTCATCGAGTGCAACACCACAACTGCTAATCACTCCATACCTAGTTGGTAGGTTTATAATCGTTAAATACGATGGCATACCGTTCGTCGGCCAAGTCCTAAATGTGGTGGGTGCTGAAGTTGAAGTGAGCTGCATGCGGCAGGTAAAGGGCAAAAACTCATTTGTGTGGCCAACAACCCCAGATGTGCTCTTCTATTATGCATCAGATATGCAAGCCCCCCTGTCAGAGCCTGAGCCGTCAACAAACCGCTCATCAAAGTTATGTGTCCAGGACTGGGAAACATTCAAAACAACAAAAAAAGAAATCAGTTTTGAGTGTTGATGAATTCATGAAATGGCAAAAAAAAGTTTTAACCTGTTTGATTTTGAAAAGTGACATTGTTGGTGTTGGTATGAAATTAAAGATGAAAGGAATAATTTTTCAAACCTTTAACAGTTTTCTTGCTTTTTATTGAATGACTGTTGGAAAAAAATAAGTTCCCAAGTGAGCCATTAGTAAAATGCTTGCAGTATGTCATTCCCGGCTAACAGCATGTCATTCCGGGTAACAATGACACAGTCAAGTAATTTAACCCACAATTTCATGTTAAATTACACAATCATGTTCTCCTGAGTTAAGTATACAATAAAGAATGTTTTACCTTAACTGTAAAGCATTTTAACACATTTTCCATATTTTTTCTCTTTTTGGCCTGGATTATTGTGTGATCAATACCAGATAATGAGCCCATTTCATTATAAAAACCCAAATATATCACATTAATTGTGATAAAAATGTCTTTTTCTGTGCAGTGATTGTTTGGTTAGCTCTAACTATAAATATACATACACGTTTATATGCTAAAAAGGTAGACATTGAAATAATTTTGAAATCCATTTCTGTTACCCAGGAAGGACATTTTTCATCGGATAAATCATAGATTCATCAAAAAAAATTGTAATTCCATTCTTAAATTAAATTCCTGTTGTTGAGATGTATACCAAACACTCTAATAAAAATAGAAAAATTGACATTTTTTGACACTTTCATTAATTTTCAAATTTTAAATCCTTATCCGTCTTTGACCCTTACACATTTTGCACTTACTGCGGCATCTTGTGTAGACTGTTTACATATTTATGACCATATGTAGACTACATTTTATGTGCTGGTGTTATTGTTGAATACATTGTGAATACATCATTCTAAAATTGTATGATTTTTTGTTGAGTTATTATTACACAATACTTTTTCTGACCTTTTTGAATCCCCCGACAAATAACCCATATTACAAAAAAGACTAAAACTAATAACAACTAAACTAAAACTAAGCATTTTCAAAAAATAAAAACTAAACTAAACTAGCAAACCCGCTTTAAAAACTAATTAAAACTAAACTGAATTTGAAAACAAAAAGTCAAAACGAAATAAAAACTAATGAAAAATGCAAAACTATAATAACCTTGGTTCTGTGCAGTGTTAGCTGGAAGGTGAGTCACAGTGAGAATCAAAGGATAATAGCTTCACCTTAGAAGCAAACGTCTGAAACCATAGATGCAGACAGATTACGGACTTCAAGTGAAAATGAAATATCTTGTTCCTCTCTGCAAACTGCCATTTGAGTCATAAGTCATCACCTAATGGCTCCAGATTGATTTATCAAATCCATAATTTTGTTGCACTGACAGACACTTACGTGATGTCTTTAAGAACAAAAAGTAAATGGGAAAATTGGGAGTATTTAAATCATTAAATACTATACAGTAGTGGTGGAAGGAATAAAATCATTGCGCCTCATGCAAGAACCACTCATATGAACACATTTGCTGTTAAAATTGGGTGCAGCACAAATTAAGCTTAGCGTTAGTTCATGCAGGACACAGGTCATACGACCGTTGATTGAATTATCATTCCTGTCAGACACACACCAATCACAGCCATTCTCACATCAAGGCAGTCCTTTTAAATGTGACTCCCTCCTCACTGATCCCTGCTACACTGACGCTGCTTCACTCACTGCTGCTGCTGGCAACGTATTGCCTCTACCTCCCCAGCCTCCACCTTCCTAGTTCAGAGTCCTAACATGACTCAAAGTTTTAAATGGTTTTCAATGTCTTTCTTTTGGCCCACTCTTTTTGACCCAGGGGGGTTTCTGCATGGTTTCTTCCTGTTTCAGCTTAGCATGCTGCTAATGGTTTACCGTTTTTTCCAACTGTTTACACACAAAATCTTTTCATGTCACGCGATTTTTGAAGCCTCTCACTCAAAGTGCAAAACTACACACCAAATCTCCAAAACCATAAGCTATTTCTCAGCCTTTCACTCAGTTTTAAATTGCATGAAACACTTTTTTTCAAAACACTACACACAATTCTCTACCTAAGACACAAACATCTAACAGGAAGTGACTTGCTTTCCTTTTCCAAACACAACCAATCAAAATGCTACACTTATTTACCAGGGCACACACACACACACACTCCTCACATGTGCAAACACATTATGCTTAACTGAACACTAATCAATCACTGCTTTAGTATAGGCCTTTCAGCAAAACTCTAAACACATTCTCATTCTCAAAACACATTCTGCTCTAATGCACATGTCATCCATACTGGTAAACACAAGTGGCAACAATCAAGTACAAATAGAGAACAAGTCTCAAATGATGTGACACAACCAATATAAGCCAGTTCAGAGAGCAAACAGGTTGTTGAAGGTGGGGAGTCTGAGAATGGATAGATGAAACAATGTGAGAGGACGAGGACGAGTGCGTATGCGAGGTGTCAGGGCTGGATACGGCACACAAGAGGCTTCTTCCCCCGTTGCCTCAGGAGGGACAATATTGCTTGTGATGTCGACGAAGTCCTCTGGTCTGACCCAGCCCAAAGACAAGAAGAAGCACATTGATCACATGTTTACTCCTTTGATTTTTGTCCCTTTTAGTATTGTATACTGTAGTACAGTGCATTGTAGGCTGTATACTGTACAATGAACATATTGTATGGCCCTGAACATTGTGCTTTCCATTTGTTACTGTAACAGTACTGACTGCTCAATAGATTTGGACTGGTTGCAGGTTCATATCAACAAAGAATTACGATAGTTACGTTATTGTAACTCCAGATTCTATGAGTATAGGCGTAGCCCTCTAAGCCACGCTATTGGGTTTATCCCTTCGCGCATGCGCAGTCGTGAAGATTTTCTTTCCCGCCCTTGCGTACCGCTCGGGCCTCAACTACGTCCACAAATACTGTATATAAACAGAGCGGACCCGTTGCTCTGCTCCCAACATAAGCTTTTTCTTCAGCTAATGTAACCGGAGCAGGTGGCCTGAATCTTAGAGGGCTACGCCTATACTCATAGAATCTGGAGTTACAATAACGTAACTATCGTTCTATTTCGTATAGGCTTCGCCCTCTAAGCCACGCTATTGGGTTAGGGCGAAGCTGATGTAGTCAATGCCACCTGCGACCCAGAGCCCACAAGTGGAACACAGACTAAACTTTTTTCCCTTCTCTGTCTCTCTCTCTCTCTCATGCACTGACAGGAGACTGTATCAGATAAGGCGTTATCCTGATAACGGAGCCTGTCATGGTAATGACCTGGCCTAGCTGGCTGTAAAGCTACAGCGTGAGTGCAGGCGTGCATGATTGGTGAGGGTAGTACATGATTGACAATTATGGGAAGCCCGTGTTCCTCCCAGCCACCCAGAGTGTGTGTGTGTGTATGTGTGTGTGTGTGTGTGTGTGTGTGGGGGGGGGGGGCAGGCAGTACACATGCAGCGGCACATATCTGATTGTAGGCGTGCATGGCAGAGAATGTATCAGGATCGGTAATAACAAGGACACCGCGTTACACCCAGCACTCAATGCAGGCGGGGTGAGGAAGCAGGAAAACACACATGCAGGGCGCATAATCCGTGATTGTAGGCGTGCATGATAGTGACAAAATATGTATATAATATATACATATACATACACATATGTGGGACACCGCTCTCCTCCCGGGGCAGACAGAACACACATACGACGGGGCATCATTCGTCGTTGATACAGGATAAGACCGAGTGGGTCAGAGAGGGCTCGGACATATCCCGCAGACAGAAACGGATGAAAGGCATGGGGATGCCCAAGAGGCCACTGCGCAGATGTCGACTACTGACATGCCTCTGAACAGAGCCGCTGATATCGATAGTGTCCTTGTAGAATGTGCCCGGATGCCCTGGGGGGGCTCCAACCCCTCCGTGTTATAGGCCTGGGTGATAGCCTCGCACAGCCAGTGAGACAGATGCTGTTTTGACAGGGCCGCTCCTTGGGAGTGTTCCCTATAGTGTACAAACAGCTGTTGTGTCCGCCTTATGTCCGCCGTGCGTAAAACGTACTGTGATAACGTACTGTGCACGCAACGGACACAAACGGTTGAAAACCTCCTCCACGTCATTGTTATGAGGCGGGGGGAAAAACCCTCGACCGAAAGGAATTTGTTAAAATTTTTGGTGTGAAAGAGGGGTTAGGCTGTAGGGTGGCTGCGCTGCCGTCCCCTTTAATGGAGAGACAGGACGGCGAAACTGACAGTGCACGTAAGTCGCTCACTCGCTTGGCTGACGTCAAGGCAAGGAGAAGCGCCGTTTTTAGAGACAGCAACCTGAGAGGGTGTGAGAGAGCGCACGGTGGGTTTCTGTCGTATGACCCCTTTCGAAAAACGCTTTACTAGGGGGTGCGCAAAAACCGTTCTCTCTCCATAGCCTTCGTAGCAGGATGAAATGGCTGCTGCGTAGGCTTTGACTGTGGACGGAGCTAAGTCGTTATCTACCAATGTTTGGAGATAAGTCAACACGAGAGGCAAGGGACACGATATGGGGTCTGTTTCCCTCTCCGTGCACCAGCGCCGCGTAACACCCTGTTGTGGAAGGGGCTCTCGCGCTCTGAATAGTGCGCACCACCGCAGGAGGCAAGCCTAATCTCTGCAGGCGTTCCCGCTCAGCAGCCAGCCCCACAGTCGCTGGGTTATCACCGGGGGGTGAGAAATCGCGCCGTCCAGCTGTGACAGGGCGTCCTCGCGCCACGGCAATTGCCAGGGGGGACCCGCCAGCAGCTGAACCAGCGTCGGGAACTGGATGCACTAGTACATGTCTCCTGCTACCATGTCTCCCTGCTACCACCGGGCTGAAGTGTTTTAGAACTTTCAGCACCGTGGTCAGCTCCAGGCAGTTTATGTGTGGGAGAGGGGGAGGTGGCCATTCTCCTCCCACCATCTGTGATTCGCACATTCCTCCCCAGCCAGTAAGCGACGCGTCTGTGTACACTGTCACGTATGACGTCACCTTGCCCAGGGGAACCCCGGTAGACAGGGTCCGGGGGTTCGACACGCTGGCGGAGGAACCACCTCTGGATTTTTCTCATGTGGAGAAGACCCAGGGGGACCACCATGTAGCCTGCGAACATCGTGCCCAGAAGGCGCATTACGGACAGCGCTGACACCTTCGCGTGTGGCGTGGTGCACGACAGGAGAGAGATCAGTGCGTCTTGCCTTGGCGCTGACAGCCTGGCCGAGTTTATGTCCACGCCCAGATAAACTATCGATTGTGTAGGAACCAATGAGCTTTTCTGCCAGTCTATGGCGAAGCCCAGCGTCTGCAGGTGCCGCAGAACTTCCATAGTGTGCAGCGCCACCTTTTCCCGAGATGGAGCCAGAATAAGCAAATCGTCCAGATAAAACAGGACTCTGGCGCCTCATTTTTTCCGTAATGGCTGAAATGCCGTCTCCATGCACTTGGAAAATGTGCAGGGGGGCCAGTGAGTACCCGAACAGAAGCCGGTTGTACTGGAATGGGCCCCTTGGAAAAAGAAGCGCAGGAATCTCCTGTGTCTGGGAATGATTTGGATGTGAAATTATGCGTCTTTCAGATCCACAGATGTAAACCATTCTTGGTAGAGAGCCCATACCGCCGCTGGGCGAGACGTGAGATTGTGCCGCCCAGCCCATGGAGGGCTCTGTCGAAAGGGCCGGTCACCGCCGTGAGAGGCACCGCGGTCATCGTCTTCCTTGTCCTGCTGGCATGGCCGGGGGGAGAGGGATGACTGAGCGGTGGGCTGGTGTGCGCTTGTGTAGGGAACGACTGTCATGTTGTCAGCGCACTGTTCAGTGGGAACAGGGGCTGCTTGGCTGAGGGGAAACTGCTCAAAAGGGCCGTTGTGTTTCCAGCTCTCAACCGTATGGGGACAGACGTTCCCCGCGCCCCGACGCCGCTGTTTGTTGGGTGGCTCGGGGGGTGGGTTAGACCAGGTGGGGGCCGCCCTCATGGTCCTCCGGAAATAGTCCATCAGGAGCTATGGGGCCGTACAGAAGCTCGCGTCTAATGTCAGTGGGTAGCTGTGTCATGTGGGGCCAGATGTTTCGCTGGGCCACAGTCTGCCACGCCATGACTCTGGACAACGCCACCGTAGACGCCGTGGTCAGGGTGAGGATCGCGGTCATAGCTTTGCCAATCTCCGTGGCTAGCTCCAGAGGAAGAGCTCCCGGAGTAATGGCCATGGCGGAGACGGCGGAGGCTAGCAAAGCTATATTGTTCTGTGCCGCGAGACCCTGGGCCGCACACTGGTGTGACCGGTCAGTGACCTGAGCACATACCTGATCCTGGGGCGAAGGAGGCGTAGGCTTCCGGTGGCCGAAAAAAGTGGCCTTCGGAAGCAGGATGGACGCCAGGCTCTGCTCCAGGGGGGGGGACCGAAGGGAAGCCCACTTCTGTGTCGCCTTGAACCTGGGTAAACGGGCCGTAGCGAAAGACGGGAGCCTTCAGTTTCCTGGGCTGGGAGAGCGCCTCTTCCACAAACGGCCGAAGCTCCGTGAAGCGCGGCCAGAGTGGGGCCCGTGAGGAGGGCGGCTCCTGAGCGTAAACATCCCCACTCAAGAGGCCGCGAGCGGGGGCTGGAAGCTCAGCCGGGAGCGCTATGCCTCTCTGGTCTGCCGCCTTTTTGATGATCTCCGGCAGATCCAAAAAGAGTCTCAGTGGTGAGCCGCCTGAGGCAGAGGGGAAGACCGCCGGAGCAGGGCCCTTGGCCATTCCGGAGATGGGGAGAGCCGCAATGGGAGGGCATCGATCCCCGTCTTGAGGTCCAGTTCTCCCAGGGGGGAGGAGGGACAGCTGCCCAGCTGCCATCCCCTTCCCAGCTAGCCTGACAATCCAGAAAAGCTTTCGCCCGCCGGTTAAGCTCTTTAGATGGCAGGCAGATGCAGAACTGGCAGGAGGCATCGGGGGTGAGAGCCTGACAATCCAGAAATGCTTCCGCCCGCTGGTTAAGCTCTTTAGATGGCAGGCGGATGCAGAACTGGAGGAGGCGTAAGCGGTGCCAAGGCAGGTCTCACAGCGGGGATGGAGGTCCGGCGGCAGGATGTAGCCGGTCCGGCAGGTGGGGCAGAGGTGAACACCGCTGGAAGTCGAGCTTGTCTTCATACTGCTAGCTTGAAGAAAAAGTGGGAGCAGAGCAACGGGTCCGCTCTGTTTATGTACAGTATTTGCAGACATAGTTGAGGCCCGAGCGGTACGCAAGGGCGGGAAAGAAAATCTTCACAACTGCGCATGCGCGAAGGGATAAACCCAATAGCGTGGCTTAGAGGGTGAAGCCTATACGAAATAGAACAAGAATTACAGTATCACAGAGACAAAGAACAAGTTTGTGAGATGCAGGGTACAGCACTGTAAAATAGGGGTACAAGGAGGAGGAAGAACAAAAACAATTGCAAAGAGCAAAGCAGAGTAGTAATTTCTAATCAATTTTGAGCTACTATGATAGAACATGTTTTCGTTCATCTAAATTTGTTTTGAGATTAAAAATGTACTTCTCCCTGAGAACTATATGTTTTGAACAATGTGTTTTCTATTTTTTGGTGTATTGTTTACTGACTGCTTGATAGTGTATATCATTTTGATCACTTTGTTTATGATTTGAGAGCAGTGTTTGATTTTGAACACAGGTAAAACTGTTTTGAGGCGAAAGTTTCATTTTGCAAGAGGAGTCAGAGGTTTTGTAAATAGTGCTTGAAGGTTTTGTGTTTAATGTTTTCAGAAAATGGAGCAATTTTCAGTAATTGTGTTTTAGCAATTGAGAAAAACTAAGTAAAAGTACAAATAACCAGAGATATATTTACTTTAGTAAAAGTAGAAGTACAACAATGACAACCCTACTTAAGTAAAAGTAAAAAGTACCTGATTTTAAATGTACTTTAAGTATTCAAAGTAAAAGTACTTGCATAATGATTTATTCTCTTAATGTCTATAATTTAAAAAAAACTGTATGGGCCGTGGCATTTTAATTAAGTTAGTTTTAGGTTAATGTAATTGTGATTACCATCTGTGGCCCAGTTTACATTCTGACTTACAATTATGTTATCTATCAGGGTGATCTGCATGAAGCTCGACTTTGCATTATTTCCCACGGGACAGTAAATGCTGCACACATTTATCTAGTGAGAACACACGGGCTTGGATAACAAGTACGTGGCTTCACAGCTGAGGAGGACCGGGAGTGTTTTTAAGATAGATATACGGGTTGTATATTAACCCTATGTGAACGGATGCTTCACATATGACCAAGCAGAGCATCGGGAGCAGCAGCAGTAACGGGAGCAGCGGTAATACCGGGAGCGGTACGCGCCTGGCCAATAAATGCTATTGAAGGGCGGGTCTTGATGTGGCCATAGTGGGATTCGTAATATCGCAAGCGGCACCGGGAGCTGGACGGCCGCTGCTGAAGGCTTCCCTGCGGACTGCAAACGTGTGACGGTCAGGAAGACGTTTTGGCAGGGGGAAAAACCTTTTATATATGTCAATAGGAAAAACTGATCAGAAAATGTTACGGAACGTTGTAGAAATGTAGTGGAGTAGAAAGTATAGATAATTGCTGCAAAATGTAACGAAGTAAAAGTCCAAAGTATGCAATATTGATTGTACTTAAGAAAAAAACGGATACGTGAAAAATGTACTTAAGTACAGTAACAAAGTATTTGTACTTCGTTACATTCCACCACTGCATGTGATCAACCACGGATTGACCATGAGAGAAGCTCATCTTGAGTAGCTTTACAGTGGAGTCCATACTTCAAACTTTCAGAAATGAGAACAGGCATGCAACTATCTAATTACTATTTCAAAATTATAAATCAGACTTTGTTTTGCACAAAGTGCATACAACACCCCCCCCCCCACCCCCACCCGACACACAAGCATGTACACACACACACACACACACACACACACACACACATTCTTTATTCTAAAAATGATAGGTTTACATATGTTTGTAGTTTTGTTTTCTTGTTTCATGCTACTGTATGTAACACTGTGCTACTCTTACAAACGCAATGTTTTCCCCAATAAATATTTTCTGTTTTACTGTAACATTTCATTGTTGTTTACAGTGCACTTTTCAACCACTCTCAGATTACTTTCACTCTAGAACATTGTCAGTGTAGATAAGCCTATGAAAGACAAAAGAGCTTTAGATTTAGAACAACAGTGTGTACATGGTATATCCAAAAATTTACTATTATGAAAAGTGTTTCCTATTTGATGCAAATGCTTAATTTTGAGATGTGTTTATGGCATTTTGAATGCAGTGTTTCATTTTGAAGGAGATGTGAGGCATTTTGCATTATGTGTGTGCAGTTTTGAGAATTGTGTGTAGAGTTTTGAAAAAAGGAGACAGTTTTGAAAATGTGTGTAAACTGTTGGAAAAACTGTAATCTATGACTAGTGTGTTCCTGACTGAACAAGCAGTAAACACAATATGCTTGCATGTGTCTGGAAAGACACAGATGAAAGCGCAAAGAATGAACCCCAACGGTAAAGGTGTTGCAAAATATTCCTGAGAGGAACTGCAGAGTCCTGTGCTAATTCTCTGTGTGTTCACCATAGGTCTGGGCAATATTAGGGATGCACCGAATACAGATTATTTGGGGTTTGGCCGAATACCACTGGTTAAGATTCTGCCAAATCCGAAACCGAATACCGAATCCTACTCCCATCCTCAGTCCATTAACACAGTAAACACATTAATGAAGTAAACAACGTCCACAGCAGTGTATTTTTCGTACCTGAAGTTGCTGCATTTTGGCTGCTGTCTGTAGATTCCTTCCTGCACAACTCGTATTCTTTTGGATGTTTCATACACAAATGTTTTAACAGCGGTGATGTTGTGTATTGTTTAGGGTCCTTGCCACCACGAGACAAATTGGCATTGCAAATTGAACATGTAGCTCGACTTGAATCGCTCACGAGTTCCATTTTCACTTTCTCACAGCCTACTGCATTGAACGGTCCACCTAAATAAACACCTTCCCGTAATCAACATCATTACGTCGACCAGCGTAGCGTGCGTAGTGCAAGCATAGGGTTCGATTCGGTGGAAAAAATTCTAAGGTTCGGCAGAAACCGAACCCCGTTAAAAAGCCCAATATTCGGCCGAATCCTGGATTCGGTGCATCCCTAAGCAATATATCAATTTTATATCAATATTGTTACATGTGACAAGATATTGTCTTAGATTTTGGATATTGTAATATCATAATATGACATAAGTGTAAGTCTTTTCCTGGTTTTACGAGCTGCATTACAGCAAAGTGATGTCATTTTCTGAACCTACTGTTCCAGCTGTTCTGTTATTTGCCTTTACCCACTCAGTCATTATATCCACATTACTGATGATTATTTATCACAAATCTCATTGTGTAAATTGGGAAAGCAGGTAATTGTCAACCCTACAATATCTTTGCAATATCGATATCGAAGTATTTGGTCAAAAATATTGTGATATTTGATTTTCTCCATATCGCCCAGCCCTAGTTCACCATGAAACAATTTCAACAACAGTTAAAACGCAGTAATTCTAATTAATTAAGTCGTAATTCTACAGTACGACTCCAACTGCTTAGGGCCTGAGCATGAACTCCTCTATTATAACACGTCAGAATACACGGTTTAAAATTATTTTTATTTACTTGTTTTTTTGTGATTGAAACCTGCACTCAGATGGAGCAGAACAGGTTGCCTGATATAGCAATTTGATTATTAAGTTTATTATTAAGTTTATTTATTTGATTAGGACAATGCACATTAATCAACATTTCTGCACCAGTGTTAGCCAGTCGGCACCTAGCATGCATGTCTTTATGGTGGGAAGAAACCGGAGCACTCGGAGGAAACCCACGCAAACACGGGGAGACCATGCAAACTCCACACAGAAAGGACCGGAACGTCCTGGATTCGAACCCAGAACATTCTTGCTGTGAGGCAGAAGTGCTAACCACTGAGCCACCGTGCTGATTATGCTTATGATTAAATTTATGAACATGCATCTACTCAGGTACAATTTATGACACGTTTGTGCAGTTAAGAGAGCATGGTGACTCTGACTTGGAAAACCCGTACGAGCACACGTCTGGAAAAGAGATTTAAGATAAGAATACTGAAACGTTCAAAGTCAAATATGATTGAAGTGTGTTTGTTTCTTCTATCAGACCCATAAACTGCTACAACAGCAAATGTGTCGCCTGCATGAAGATGAGATAAATCAAACACGCCTTTAAGTATTCAAAATGTATTCAATTGTTCTTTGGGCTTCATCCGCCAGGCACATTAAATCCAAGCTGAGTCATTCTGCTACGTCTTAATTAATGAGGCCACTTTGGAGATTTATTCTCGCGACCAATTACAGCATCTATGACTCTATGGAAAAATCAATCAGTGCTACTAATATGACATCATAAGTGACCAAGCAACTCTTCTGAATGGCATTATGGCATCAGTGAGTAGAAATGGCTTTGACAGAGCCACAGAGTGTAAGGCCAGGAGCCAGAGGAATGACAGCACTCAGTCATTTCTTTAAAGCCAATAGAAACTGATAATGTAATCAAAGTTGTCAAATTGTACTAAAATATAGTTTTAAAGAAGTGAAGAATGCACTAAAACCTAATGATATTATAAAATGCTAGTAAATGTTACAACATTTAACTGTTATCCAAGTAATCTAACTATAAATTAAGGACCCGGTGTGTGTGTGTATGTGTGTGTGTGTGTGTGTGTGTGTGTGTGTGTGTGTGTGTGTGTGTGTGTGCGCTGTCTTTCAAATATCTTGAGAACCGTTCATCCGATCTACTTCGCACTTGACATTGTATATTTTGTGAGTAATATCGGACTCTCCAACGTAACCAGTAACATTTCTCTGTCAGGTAGGCCTAAATGTAGTAGTACAATGTTTTCCTCTGAAGTAGAAGTACACACTAAGCCAGTAGTATACAATTGGATTGATTTGGGGTTCTTCTGGAAGTTATTTTGTGGTACAATGGTTCTGGAGAAAGCTACGAGCAGCAATACCACAAGCCAAACAATTGGCCCGTTCCAAACAGGCATGTTTTAAGTGGGCACACTCAACTGGAGTGTCAGCTGAGTGCTGAGTGCTGAGTGTCACCTCTATCGAGCTGTGCCCTCCTGCAGCTTCTTCTCTGCTGCAGCTGTTGATTTATCTCCTCTATTTTGTTCCATTCTCACAACTAAATGTGACTTTTGTTTTTACTCTGTAACGGATGCAACTTGAAAATGTAGCAAAGTACGATACTCGTGATGAAAAGTAATTAAGAAGTTAAATTACCAATTTTTAAAAATACTCAAAAAACGAGTTTGTTACATTAACGAGAGTGAATGTTATGCGTTGCTTCCACCCCTGTCTCTCACAAGCCTGACATTTGTGGGATGTGTGTTTAGCTGAGCACGTAATTTACATATTGACACTGATTGGACAGTTATTTCCGCTCATTGCCGCTCTACTAGCACACAACTAAGTGTTTTAACACATCGGGACACAAGTCCCAGATTTCTGTAAAATCTAATCATATTATATAGGGAGCTGTTGACCGCCATGATCACCTTTTCCCACATCTGTTTAAAGCATTTTTACAAAGTTGAGTTGGAGCTAGCTGAGCTGTTAACAGCTGTGCTTCTGTTTCCCAAGGGAATAAAAAAGTGTGATTGGTTGTGTCTTGGTTGTCACTCATCCTTAAATCTCAAATTGCAAGGTAAGGACCCAGGAGGCTATATGGAGGTTCCATTCACAATGACTGGCCGCATGTCCCACCCCCATCATTTGAGTCTGTATTTGTAAAACGGTTGGTCTTATTAGACAACATTTAATAAGCACCAGCCAAATTCCAGCAGTAATAGAGCTCATCTTGATAAACTAAACAAATTGTGAAATAATTATTTGATTGGCTGTGGACTGCTAATAAATGTTATATCTGACGCAGATATGGATTTATCCTGGAGAAAGTGCCCAAAAATTAGAAAAACATTTTTTAGTCGAAAATTCAGCCTCCCAATTCTTATCAAAACTCATCACTTCAGCCACTGTATATCCAATCTACTCTTAACCTTGAACAACATTCAGTTAATGAGTCAATTTAAAGTGAGTTCATATTATTTCATTAGTTCACTGTGGATATATTTCAGGAGCAAATGTTTACTTTTTGCACATAATTTGAGGTTGAAATGAGGCTAACTCTGCAAAAGGGAGATTACCAATGGCCTGCTGTGACTTATGAGGAGACAGTAAATGTGGAGAGTATTGCCTTTCCTGACAGTCCTCCAGGCTGTTTTCTGTGTGACTAAACTGAGATTTCCGCAATGATTTTAAGTATTTCGAGGTTTGCACTATTTAATTCCACATAGCCCACATATCGTTTGATTGATTGTTTATTTGACCCATGCACCACCCTAACCTGCCTCCTTACGCAGAATTTGGCGCCCTTATACCTTGTCACTTTGCTCCTCGTTTGCTCTCGCGACAACTTCTACAGCTACGAGAGGTGACCGCCTAACAAGAAACGTAATTGGGTTGTTATGAGCTGCTTACACAAACAACCTATACGGCTGTTTTCAGGTTGGCACACACTGCTACACATAACGTGCAGTCAGTTAACACTGGGTGTAGCAGAGATTTTACGATTAATTAACCCTGATATTTTAAAGCGCAGTTAATAGTGAAATCGGTTAATCGCTGCATCCCTAGTCTGCATGTGCATACTTGCTGTTCAATGCAAGCCTCTCATTTCCAAAATGTCACCTTTGCTAGAGCTACAGTAAGAATAACAAGCTTTGCTTTTAGCCTGATGACTCTGCATTTTTACACCTTTCAATGGGCTTTTGAAAGACCAAGAAGTTGAGTTATTTTTTACAGACAGTTCTTCTCTGAATGTCAAAAGAAAATCAACGAAAGTAGACTTCCGAGGCTATCGCATGAAAACAGCAACAAACATGCATATGGTGTAGGCCTATGTAGTGTATGCATATATGTATCCATGTATTGCTGTGCCTGTAAATATGTGCAAATATACTGTATAGTTCAGAAAGGAACACTTTTATTTCACTCTGTTATTACACTAAAACATTGTAGTGGCTCCGCTGTTTAGGATGCTCCCCACATTAAACTTAGCATGAGCCAAAGACTCAGCAGTGGACTAATGTCTTTGTTGTAATCAGACTGAAACGATGCAGCAGTCATCATCACGAGATATAGAATATTTATAATACAGTTCAGGCTGTAAACTCAATTGGGATGAGATAGGTTGACAGCTCTGAACCCAAACCTGTGTGTGGGGTATGGGGAAATGATTTTGATGATCAATGAATCATTATTTCTCAAGATAAATATGTGGAACATATGGCGTTTCCAGCTTCTCAAATATGAACATTTACATACATATCTTTGCGTTTTGGACAAACAAAATAATCTCAAGATATTCTCTTTATTTTGATTCTAGATGATCAATCGAAAAAATACAAATGTAGCCTAGAGAATAATCTACAATAAACAAAATAATCCTTAGTGACAGACCTCATAATTTTCTCTGTCTGTTGGCTTGTAATAAAGATTCCAAGAGCTCATTGTCATATTTTTTTTAAATCTTAATGCCCCTTGAAAGCGTAGCACCTGCTGAAAGGTGACAAATTTGCAACTACTACAATATCAGAAGAGCATACTGTTGAAAGTCGCCTTTTTTGTTTTTCCATTATGAAAAAAGTGCCTGGTACTAGCTAACAGGTACTTTTTACTTTTTTTAGAATCACCTCCGTCGAGGTTCCAAGCGAGCTGAGGCGATACCAAAAAGGTGTTATTTTTAATCTATCGATTCATGTACAACAACTTCTTTATCTCGTTTTTTTTCGTGGTGGCCAGCACGAAATGGGAACCATCTATTCCGAGGTTGGGTTTAGGAAAAAAACGGGAAAGGACGCCTCACACGCCGGGAAGCGGCCGCGGGGGACGCGCGACAATAACGGGACAGTTGTGATTACGAAAACAACAGGGAAACAAAACGCCACACGCGGGACGCGATCCCCGGTCTCCCGGGTGAAAGTCCTATTGTTTGACCCATCCACCACCCCGACCAACCTCCCTATGCGGATTTTCGGCTTTTCATACTACTCCCTACCGTATTCATGCTGTGATCACGAAATATGCTTCCCATTGAAATACATGACTTTACATTTTCGTGCTGGCCACCACAAAAAAAACGAGAAAAACGTCCCCGTGAACACGAATCAATAGATTAAATAACGTGACCATTTCACAAACTGCTGTGAGACTGGGTTGGCTGGTACTAGCAGTGGGTAAGCGCCATAATAGACCCTCCTGTTTTCAGCATGGAACATGATTAGTGTTTGTTTCGATGAGCCGACTGAAGTGATCAGTTCATGTGGTCTGCATGACTTATGTATTCTGCCTGAAACACCATAAAACTTCACTTCTGTGTGTGTTTATAGCTGCGACATTGTGATTAGTTGCCATGTCAGCCGGTGGTATCATGTCAGCAAGTGTGGGAGATGATTGGATGCAAACTTGTGTATGCTTTCCCATAAAGCATGCAGCACTGTGATTGGCTGAACAAATAACATTTGGAGAATCAATCAAAGCGTAGCCATACTCCCGTTTGCAAGACAAACAAAACAGCTCCCAACAGGTTTTTTTTTTAAAAACATTTTCCCCTGTCACTGTTCCTCTCATCTTGTACTCCCTCTTCTCCTTCTTCCTGCCTTTTAAAACACTGGCACAGACCTCAGCCAAAACTAATCGTTTTTTATTCATGCTTTTAGCAGGCCAGCAGAAAGTATTGGATTCCTTTAAGATGGAGAAGGAGGCACAGTTTAAAAACAGCATTATCCTTCCAACAACCTTCCATCAATTAGATTCTCTATTAAATAAATACTGCTAATAGGGCCTAAAGAGCTCTGGCACACGCACACACAGACAAATTGTCTGTGACAATTCTTGTCTTTCTCGTGATCCTCCGAAGTTTTTAGTGATAAGCCAACTACCACCTTAACACTTGGAAACACACACTTGTTTGTTAGAAAGGCATTTGGAGGGTAGTCTGTGATGCTGTTTCACATCGGGAACCAGCTTGTCTGCTGCCCTTGATATCTGCACAGTCTGACACACACACACACACACACACACACACACACACACACACACACACACACACACACACACACACACACACACACACACACAAGAAAATGGGCAGAGACGTTCTGGGAGTCAGTCAAAGATCTCCATTGGCTGAAGGACCAAAACAAACACCCAATTAGAGTAGATAGCTAGAGGCTATGCAGAATAAACAGCTGCTACCGTTTTGGATAGTTAGCTGAATGGAACTGAGCGCTATCAGCCAACAGAGAGGCTCGCAGCAACCTCAGTGAACTGTAGCGGCATGAAAACGGGCGAAACACTTTGAGAAGCGTGAACAAAGAATTTGCCGCCAACATCGCCAGAAAGGTTGATGCCATCAAACGGGAATTAAACAGGCTGGTCTATCTGTGTTTTTCAGTAAAAATAGATGTTTCACGCTGACAGCTGATTATGTCTTGACTCGGTGTGTACAGATCAGTAAAACATATCCAGCTGTCCCAAAAGTCTCCTCACTTATTTTTCTTCATCTTCAATCATCCCATCTTCTCTTTTTCTTCTCACATACTCCCTCACTCTGTTTTCCTGACATATTAGATCGCTCCCTCTCCTTCATAGTTTAGATGGATTGCAAAGTGCCCCAAGCTATAAATCTATTAATATTCACTTTGGAGACTAAAGACGATAAATCGGGTCCATAAAAGCGGGACAGAGCACCGGCTCACACTCAACACACACACACACACACACACACACAACTGATCAGATAGTTCATTTGCTGTGTGTTTGGGTGTAACCGTGTGTGTGTGTGTGTGTGTGTGTGTGTGTGTGTGTGTGTGTGTGTAGCCTCTTCATATGATGGGCTCTGGCTCTAATATTCACTGTATGTGTCGTTACAGGACTGATAAGAGTCTCACACACACACACACACACACACACACACACCTTAAGCCAACCACAGATGGATTTTCACAGTCTGATTTGCAATTGATTTTCCTGCATTAGGGATATTACAATGCTTTGTATGGTTTCACATTTTTTCTGGTTAATCCAATTTCCTTCTTGCGTAACTGAACCATCAGCTTTGCCGTTCTTTGATGTCTTGATTCTTTAGTGTCTGTTGACTTGACATTTTTCATAAGCCTACTCTCAGCTCTGTCATTTCTCTCTTCTTCATTGAATAAAAAAAGTTTTCAGGGATTCTCTTTTATGTTACTTGTTAAGTAATAATAAAAGAACATGACAGCACAATCATCCATGTGAGTGCAGCTTTTGCTACAGTTCAAGATTTAAGTCTAGAAAGCAGCCACTTATAATGGATTGAACCTTCATCCCAGATGTGCATGTCAGATCAATCGGCAAACTCTGAAGTGGTTAGATGATGGTGTGGCTTGCCACCTCCTATTACGTTACATTATAGTCATATGGCAGACACTTTTGTCCAAAGCAACACACAAAATGTGTATAAAATAACACTTGGAGGCACATCCCTCTCAAACAAACAACTGAGTGTGTTGAGTGCTCTGCTGTCCTGAGGACAGAGCAGAGCCTTGACCAAGATGAGAGACAACATGGTCCAGAGAGTGACGGGGTGGCCAATCTTCCAGAGGAAGAAGAGTGCAATGGTCAGGCCGGAGAGTAAGGTTTGACCATGGCTTAGAGGAATGAAGAAGCAAATCCTTTCACTGCCTTGTAGACCAGCACCAGAGTCTTGAACTGGATGCGTGCCGCAACAGGAAGCCAGATGTAGTAAACAGTGAAGCAGAGTGGTGTGGAAAAACTGAACACCAGACAGCAGGGTTTTTCCGAAATAGAGAAAGTTTTGGCACCCCCCCTCCAAAGAGGTTTTAGCCAGCGCCAAAGGCGTTGCTTAAATAGCAGTCCAATTCCGTGTTTAGCAAAATGTGCTTCTTGGAAAAAAGTTACAGAATTTAGTTTTCTTGACGTAAATAAAGACGTTTTCACCATATATCAGAATGCAGGAAATTAAGTCTTTGACTCTCAAGATTTCCAGGGGGAGGACCCCCAGATCCCCTGCTTCACATTAGTCCCCCCCCATAGGCCCATTCTGAGCCAGGAAAAACCCTGCACAGTAGGCAGCATTCAGGTAGGGCTGGGCACTAAACATCGATATTTTTATGGCACCAACCGGAGATACTCCGATCCGATGAGTATCGAAAAATTATTTATCTTTCAGAGCCAAATTTCGGTTCCAAAAGTGTCTGAGCGCGTAAGCGTAAGTTTATCTGTCCTCTCTGCATATTGACAGAGAGCAGAGCTCCGACACACACACGTGCAGAGGTGCGGACGGAGTCGGCTCTGCAGTTTTGTTGAAGTCACAGTGAGTCACGGCAATGCCGATAAAGTGGTTTCAAGTGTGGTTACAGTTTTTCAAAACTTCACGCATGACAGCGTTTGCTGCGATATGATATTAATGGAGAGGCGAAAGCGGTCGCGGTGCTGTTGATGTTACACTTCCTCTGAGACAAGCAGGCACAACAGTAGTTTCTATGCCCTGGTGACTACCTGACAGGCTGAGGTTGTAAGGCAAGGCAACTTTATAGCACCTTTCAGCAGCAAGGCAATTCAATTCCATTCCTTTGCACTTAAGTTAGTTCTCCATTAGTTCAATGTTGACAACAGGGCAGTCACCAAGATTATTGTTAAAAGGTTTGTGTCATTATGCAGTTTGCACTAAAAAGTCTTTGTTGTTTACATTCCTCTGCATTTTAGTTAATTCAATATTAGCCTGTACACAATGTCATTTATTTATTTATTATTTATAATATGTTCATGTTGTGGCAAAAAGGTTTCTCTTTTTTGTTAATTTTGGCCAAGTTCGGATTGATACCAATCCTGAGTATCTGACTGGCGCACCCCTATCCAAAAGTACAACCAGTTTTATTATTGTTACTCTGAGTGAGCAGTGTTATCAGATTTTTTAAATTTTGATAACTGTTTTGATTCACAATTAAGATGGAAAATAAAAGTTTTGTGTTTAATGTATTTTTGTTGATGTTGAAATGGATTTTAAAAACATATGGTATCGAAAAAAGTATCGTTAAGGAACCGGCATCGAAACTGAGATATCAAAAT
Organism: Sander lucioperca; assembly: GCF_008315115.2. NCBI lineage: Eukaryota > Metazoa > Chordata > Actinopteri > Perciformes > Percidae > Sander > Sander lucioperca. The sequence goes on from NC_050177.1 coordinate 36,938,181, forward strand.
TGGCACCGGATTGAAATATTTTGAACGATGCCCAGCCCTACATTCAGGAATAGCTCCAGAGGTCTGGTGGCAGATGCAAGGGCTCTGGTTGCAGTAGTGCAGGCGGGAGATGACATGTGCCTGAATGAGCACCTGGGCCGCCTCTCTAAGTGAGAAAGAAGAATCCCCCTCATTGTGCACAGGAGGGATCTACAGGAGAGGACTACTGCTACAAGGTTTGCTAAAAGTGACAGGGTCACCCCATGGTCACAGTCTGGTCTAGGCTAAGCATTGGGTGGTGTCTAAAGAGGGATTATTTGTCTTGTTCCCAGGAAGTGAAGGTGTGCTTGGAGACTTGTTCCAATAATGATTACTTTTAAAATCTCTGAATAACAACATCTTGGTCTAGATACTGACTTTCTTCTCTAGCCTTCTTTTTGGATCAAGCTGCCATATGCACCTTAGGGTGGGATCACCCCCCTGTGGCACAATGCTATCCCATCGGCCCCACAGGCTCTTTAAAGATACCCTTCCACTTGACATTACATCCAGTGTCTAAGAACTTTGTTGAGGAGTTGGATAGTTTGCAGTTTCGCTGAAAGAAATCAATAGTGCACTCACTGTTGTTGCAGAGTAATAATTTCTTTATTAGGATGCAGTGAGAACGAGGCCATTAGTGACTCTTTCTGGGAGGTAGTTGGTCTGAATCAGCTAACCCGCCACAGCAGCACCAGGCCAAACAGCTGCCACTACAAGCAAATACAGCTTCATCTAAATACTGCAATACCTGGCTGATCGCTGCCAACTGCACTGTGTGTGTGTGTGTGTGTGTGTGTGTGTGGGAAAGAGAGTGATGATTTGGGATGTGTTCCTGAGAGAAGAACTTTGTGCTTATCTGAAACACCACATGGCCTTTCTCTTCCCTCACTCACTGTTAAAGCTGCCATGACCAGGGGGATTGGTTAGAGAGAGAGAGAGAGAGAGAGAGAGAGAGAGAGAGAGAGAGAGAGAGAACGAATTGTGAATTGTATTTTGAAAGCATGCAGGGAATTTTTTGCAATCACAAGACAAATTCAGATTTCAATTTGGTTCGAATTACTTTGCTCAATCATAGAAACCCATTCTGCTCTATGGAAGCAAGGTGTGGGGCCCACAAACAAACCTAAACTTTGACCAATGGGAAAAGCATCCAATTGAAAATGGACACACTGAATTTTTTAAAAGCATCCTGCAGGTGCACAGGACAACAACTAACAACGCCTGCAGAGCTACTGAAAATACAAAAACGATCAATTAAATATTGGCCGCATCTAAAACAAAGTGACCGCCACTCCTACCAGCACAAAGCCCTACAGTGTCAAGATATGAGCAAAGTCTAAAGTCGCCACACTCAGCAGGTCCTGACGCTTTTTTCCCAAACCAGTTCAAGCAGTGTTCTGCCTCCGGACTAGTCTGAGACCAGAGTCAACCAAATTATAACACAACATAACTACCTCACTTATTGGAACACAAAAATCACACACAAAAAAGTAAAATGCAAAAAAGACACTGTGGCAAACCTAAACTCAATGACTGATTTTAACCACAGAAACATGTTAACAAAGTACAGCCTGAGTAATATAAATATGTTGCAGGCCTTGTAAAAGTATAAATAATTGTTTTTCATTAACCTAGATGTCATTGAGTTTGTTGTTAGACATACTGTAGTAGGAGAATGAATTTCATGTCATTTTAAGGGTTAAACAGTTTCTTCTTGCTCCCAGCAGCTTGTGTTGTCATGCCACTACATCAGTCTAACTGCAGGCAACACTAAAGATGAAGCAGAGAACATGAGACAAAAGAATGAAGTAAAAAATGTTAAATTAAAGAAAACCTCAGTAAAGCAGAAGAAAGCTGTTTAGTAGGTAAAAACTGAAAAGGTTTGTCAGCACAAATAAAGCGAGAAAGTGCCATAAAACAAAGCCAATCACATGCTCACAGAGAAATGAAAAGGTCAGAAGTAAGAAAAGCAATAGAATTCAGGGGGAAAAGGTCAAAATTATATAGACAGCCGTGAAAAGAAAGAAAAGAAGGCAATGGGTAAGTCCCACAGTATGAAGTGATGGTGTGTATGAGTGCGTGTGTGTCAGCATGTTTCCTGTCTTAATGAGGCTGTGGCTCAGTGAAGTGAGGAGGGCGTAGAGGCCGACTCCTCCACCAATCCCTCCTTATTAAACAGGCAGAGAGAGAAAGGGTGAGGGAGAGGGGAGACAGAGAGACAGGAGAAAAATAAATAGAGATGGGAAAATGTGATGGGGGGGGGCTGAATAAAGAAAGGGACAGAGAAAAGGAAAAGGAGGAAGGAAGCACGAGAAAGAGAAGAGAGGATGGTGGAGAAAGACAGCGACAGGGAAAGAGGAGAAGTTGGCGGAAAAGAGGTACGAAGGTCAAGCGAGAGGTATTTGGTGTCACATAGTTTCACACTCTTTTAGCTCTCCTACTGAATCAACACCTTCAGTGTCAAATACTCAGAGTGATCATAAAAGTTCTCATGTGGCACATTATGTCTTTCCAGTTACATGTCTGACATTGAACAGAGTGTCACTTCTGACTTGAAAAATACTATACTAAATTACTATGCATGCAAGCCAAGCCAAGTTACATAATAGAAACCACATGGTTCTCTAATGAAGTGGGTATAAGTTAGCAGCAGGTTTGATATTCGCCGGATATTCGTTTTCGACTTACCCCCGATTCAGTTTCTTCAATAAAATTCCACTACATTACGAGTGTAGTATGTTGAGGACAGTTTAGGACACGTATAAAAAAAAATGACAATGGTATTTCTCGTTGCTACCGATTTACGAGCGAAAACAGCACTTCAATCTACGTTCCGGCTGTTGGCTGAGTTAGGGACCGTCTACAAATTACAGTGCTCAGGCTGGTGACATATAGACTTATGGGATTCTTTCAGGAAAGAAATCACCAAAAATCATCTTTTGTAATTCTGATTACTGTAGTAGTAGCCAATGGTGGTCTGCTAGTTACTACAGGTCATATTTTTGTCATATGTCACATTACAGTGAAACAGGATGGAATTAAAAGTTTAAAATATTCACCAAAAATCAACAAAGGTACATTTCCTCATTCTGATTGCTGTAGTAGTTGCCAAAGGCAGGGTGCTACGTACTACAGGTCATATTTTTGTCATATGTCACATTACAGTGAAACAGGATGGAATTAATTGTTTAAAATTCAATGAAAAGACATTTTCACATTCTGTTTGATGTAATGGGCTTGTTGCTAGGCTGCTACTTAATGTAATGTAATTTTTTAGTGTAACAGGACGGGAATAATTATAAAAAAACACACCAAGGGCATTGTTAACAAGTCATTTTTTAATTACAGAGTAGTAAAGAAGGGTGGATGTAGGCATGGTTCTTAAACAAAAACAAAGCCCAGTGATGAATAAAAATACATGTTCTTATTCTCTTGGATGTAGTTGCCAGAGTATGTCTTATTACAGGTCAGATGACATTATCAGATCATTTATCAAAAGGAGTTGATGGAATAGACATTTTCCTGTTTTGGTTACCTCATTTCCTTGTTTGTTGAATAAGATCCCCTTAATTAGTATTTTTTTCCTCTTTCATTTTGTGGAGCTTAATTTTCTTATTCACTATACTTTTGTTATTCAACCCCTATAGGGCAATATGACCCCAAAATGATCTCACTTTGTAGAATAAACAACATAGAACAAAATCTGTCATGAATAGCCTATAGCTAAGAGACTTGTATTTCTTAACAAAACATAAATAAAAAATATAAATAACATAATATTTATAATAATAAGCGACACTTAAATAAAGATATAAATAAAGTAATAAATAGGCAGCGACACTTAAATAAAAATAAAAAATACTGTAATAATAAATAAGAGGCAGAAAAGATAAATAAAAATAAACATAAATAATATAATAATGAATCTTTCACGTTGACTTTTCCTCTAACCTTGCCCCACAAAACTTTTACATCGTCACGGATTTTCTCTTTCCCAGTCTTCTATCTTCTACTACAGAACGTAATTTATTAGTAGACAATTGTGAATTGTGAATATTTTAATCTTTTAATTGCATACTGTTTCACTGTGACATATGACAAAAATATGACCTGTAGTACGTAGCACCCTGCCTTTGGCAACTACTACAGCAATCAGAATGAGGAAATGTACTTTTGTTGATTTTTGGTGAATATTGTAATCTTTTAATTGCATACTGTTTCACTGTAATGTGACATATGACAAAAATATGACCTGTAATACGTAGCACCCTGCCTTTGGCAACTACTACAGCAATCAGAATGAGGAAATGTACTTTTGTTGATTTTTGGTGAATATTTTAATCTTTTAATTGCATACTGTTTCACTGTAATGTGACACATGACAAAATATGACCTGTAGTACGTAGCACCCTGCCTTTGGCAACTACTACAGCAATCAGAATGAGGAAATGTACCTTTGTTGATTTTTGGTGAATATTTTAAACTTTTAATTCCATCCTGTTTCACTATAATGTGACATATGACAAAAATATGACCTGTAGTAACTAGCAGACCACCATTGGCTACTACTACAGTAATCAGAATTACAAAAGATGATTTTTGGTGATTTCTTTCCTGAAAGAATCCCATAAGTCTATATGTCACCAGCCTGAGCACTGTAATTTGTAGACGGTCCCTAACTCAGCCAACAGCCAGAACGTAGATTGAAGTGCTGTTTTCGCTCGTAAATCGGTAGCAACGAGAAATACCATTGTCATTTTTTTTTTATACAGTGTCCTAAACTGTCCTCAACATACTACACTCGTAATGTAGTGGAATTTTATTGAAGAAACTGAATCGGGGGTAAGTCGAAAACGAATATCCGGCGAATATCAAACCTGCTGCTAATTTATACCCGCTCTCTAATGAACCTCAGATTGGAATTTTTTTGGGCTAGTTGGGGGAAGCACAACCAGTTGACTATATGAAACACATCCAGCAGACACAGAGCACAGCGAAACATTAGCATTTATTTGGAGATGTGTTTCTGACCACCTGATGAATGAAGGCTACAGTGTGTTGGGGGCAAACATTTTAACACCTTATGTGCCTGCCTCACATAGCCTAATGCAGTGTTTAGAGAGGTGTTTGATTCTGTGACAATACTGTGGTAGACATGTGCATATGTAGCTAGGTATAATCAACTGAAAAACGTTAGCATTGAACACAGACGCATTTCAGTTATGTCCAAACTTAATAGGAGGGTTAGCTAGCTAGCTAGGTATAATCACTCCCTTGCAGAACCGAGAAATGTCGGATACGAACCCGACCGGACCCAGGAGACTGACCCGATCGGCACCGATTTGACAGCTGATCGCTAAATTAAAGTTAATTTCCAGGTTGTCAAAACAAAACTTAGCTAGTCTTACCTGATGTAACGTTCCTTCTCCCGTGTGCCATCCTCCTTGCCATGGAATTTAAAGCTGGTAAAAGCCATCCAGTGTTTTCTGTTATTCCTCTGTCACTGATAGAAACAGCATGGCTAACTAGCTAATCCACTTGTCATTTCATGTTTTAAGTCCACTTGCTGTCCCGGTGACGGGTCATGACAAATGCGGCTCTTGTGGAATCCGTGTGTGTGTGTGTGTGTGTGTGTGTGTTGGGGGGGGCTTATAAAGATAATTTCGGCCGTTTGCCCTTTTGAGCTAAAATAACGATTGCTCGTTGCTTCGGCTGCTAACATTGCTAACGCTAGCATCGCTAATCTGCTGCCTGACCCGGCCCTGCTCTCTCACTCTTCACCTCCTGACGGGGCCCCGCAGCTCATGTGTAGGATACCTGGCCTACTTAATAACTTTTCCTAGAATTCCCATTCGACTTTGTGTGGGTTTCAGATCACATATCCCTCAACAGATCTATATTTCAGAGCTTACTGTATATTTCCAACAAATAAGTGAATGTTCAGTTCAGTGACAGACCTAGCTATAGAGAAGTAGCCTAGAGCCACTGTCTTAATAATATTCAGTGGAGAACTTTAAAGTGGCCCTGGAGGCCACATCAAGAAATCTCTCAGGGAAAAAACTGAAATATTTGCTTCTCAAATATTGTATGAAGAAAAACAAAATGAAACGATATGTGAAATATTGACCATGGAAGGAAAAACATCCTTCCTTTTTATATCTTCTGGAGATATTTTACCATATAATTTACCATTGGAGAGATGGATGAAGATGGAAAAAGAAGAAAGGAAGAGGGGGAAGTGGACTGAGAGAAGAGGGGGGGGGGGGGGGTATAGCTATAAACTAAAGATCACTTTCATCCCAACAAAAAACACAATCCCAAAAAAGACTTACAACCTCATAAAGACAAGTCACATTAAATCATGCTCATTCAGACCCTCCCCATCATCCCTCGTTCTCTCATTTCCACATTTCTCACAACTCATCCAAACTTTACTGTTGTCCTTTTATACATCCTATCATGTCTCACCAGACTAAAAGACTGAAAAGTCCCCCCAGTATTTCATAAGAAAAACACACACTTTTGCAACACCTATCCACTCTCTCAGCTCATTCTGTTTCTTTTAACTCTCCATCCATTGCTTTGTTTCTCTGTCTCTCCCTCTCATCGTTCAGTTCTATCTCTGTCATTTCCATCTGTCTGTTCTCTCACCCACTCTCTTTTTCTTCTCTCTCTGGTGTTTTTTATTAGAGGGGTGAGGATATGAGTTGGGGGGGACTTTGATTGCTCCAGCATATGTGAGAGGCCCTATGAATCTATCATCGCATGTCTCTCTCTTTACACACACACACACACACACACACACACACAGGTCCTACTAGACATATACCCACAGGGAGAGAGAACGAGATGGAGAGAAGGAAAAGGAGACGTAAACGTGGTGCTTGAGGGGTCCAACGACAGGACAGTGTTTGGTTAACCCTCAAACACACACACAGAAACAGACACACACACACACTACTACAGTGGTGGGCTTTGGAAAGAGTATTGATTTTCACAATAAAGGTGAGGTGGGACATAGCTGTCAATCAAACCTGGATCCCTGTAGAGGGGCACAGGTGACATGAAAGGTACAAACTGTAGCTCATGCGACCACACAGAGACAAACTCCACACACAAACGAATGAGACATTTGGAAGCTAGTAATTCCACCAACAATATGAGTTTCATATCCTCGGATGCTTTGTGGTGATTTATGTGTTAGTTCGACAATCTGCAAGACACACAGCTGTTCCCTGGGCAAATAAACTTGTTTTAAAATGACAACCCAACCCTATTTCCACACAGCGTTATCACAAAGTCACAAATACGTAAATATGTTTGAAATGTTAAAAAGATATCCTGTAGCTGTTTTGCAGTGAGTGATGTTTGATTCATAGCCTCGCATAAAATTAAAAAAACATATACCATTAAAAAAACCTAGGTTTGATTAAAGTTGTGTTAAACAAGCTGAAGAATTGTTTTTTGGAAAGCTGTATACTGTATGTTTACATGGTGTCCACTTTAGAGATTTCAGTGTATAGTTTTATTTAGGGTTCGCAGTATGGTCCTGATGATATACAGTAGGCCTAGTGCATTACTTATAATAGCTTAAGTTGGAGCACTTTGTTTGTCAGTGCCATCCAAACCAACTCTGATCTGCCAATTATATGGTCAAGATTTGGTTAGATCAAGGAACTAATACAACTTGGTTGGTTAGGAAAAGATTATGGTTGTGCTTAAAAGAAATCAACTTTACTGTCGGTAGGACACAGGATGCAAACAGCAGTGTGTCGTAGACAGACAACAGTAATTACTGGCACAGCCACATGAGGTCCTCATCAGGAAAAGTGTTTGAACTAACAACAGATGCTCTTGTTTTTCTAGCAAGGACAGTCTTAAGGGGGGACAGGCAAACAGCAACCAGAGCAGGAGAGACTTTTACAGCAGTCATGACCAAAGCATACCCTATTTTAACGGAGCTGTCAGTAAAATGTGTCTCTTTAGTGCTGAGGGAGACTACAACAAGCTGACAAACTCCACAATCACCATTTTTTTGTGCAAATGATTTCTTGAAATTTTAAGCTAATGGGGTGTTCTGGTGGCCGAGTCTCAGTCTCTCAGTCTCTCTCTCTCTCTCTCTCTCTCTCTCTCTCTCTCTCTAATAATATAAAATAAGGCACAAATGCCAAAAACTTCTTAATTTCTTTCACCACCTGTTAGCTAACTGATATGGTACTCTAGAGATAAGACCTGAAAATGTACACTGACAAGTATCCATATCACCACTGAGTAGCTTACAACTGGCAGCAACAAGGCTTCCTGATAATGCCATATCCAGCTATTTTAATACATTTATGATATTTGATGTAGGTCGCTGTATATTTTGCTATAAAAGTGCATAACACAAAAGTGTGTGTTGTTCAGGGAGACCGAACAAAAACAGGGCCTGGACAGCTATGTCTGGTTAGACAGCTAAAGTCTGAGGAGTGACTGGCATTGATTACCAACACTTTTGAGCTAACCTTCAAAACATATTATGGTAACTGCTTGAAAAGTAAACAGCCAATCTCAAAGAGGCACATGCACATTCTTAAAATCTGTGCAGGTGTGAGGAATTATCTGAACCAACCGACAGATGAAAAAAACATCCACACTCTGTGTGCTCATTCCGTTGTTCTTTCTAGACATGATTGACAGCATGTGGATCACAGATGTTCTTCCTCCTTTACCTACAAAGAATGAAATTGAAGTGAGCAAGCATGTACTTGTTGTCTCTGTGTGCAAAGTGCTGGTAAAATATTACTGATGCAACTTTAAGCCTCAACATCCTCTCAATTAGATAATTATTTTCTCACAAAAATGTGTTTTAATCCCATTCATTTAAATCCATTTAGGGGTTTTGGAAACAAAATGAAGGCACTTCTGTACAGCCTTCTTCACTTCACCTTTGGAGAGTTTTAAAGGTGGAGTCAAAGTGTTATAACAGTGTGTTTAAATTCTGTCAAAGTGAGTGAGCTTCTTAGATTAAAGACAGTTTTCATATCAATCAGGAATGGTAGTGTCTCATCAGTATTCAATAAGTTTATGAATGGGACAAACTCCTTTAAAACAGATATGAAATGGTGCAGCACTCTGATGTGCTTTTCACTCTACCTGTGTGTGCTGTTGTGATTGCAGAGTCCAGGATGCAGTGTAGCGTAAAGCCACTGCTTCAAACCGCACTTAATCACACACTGCAGCAGCGAGTAAATATCTAATCACACACACTGGGCTGCATGAATGCGGATGCACACACTAATGTGTTTATCATGCATACACACACACTCTCAAACAGCCCATTTATCAACAAAAACACAGACACACACACACACACACAAACGCATACTGACACGTGTCTTTCAGAAATGGATGGGAAATTCCATCTTTTTCCACTTTGTCTAACGGTCAGACCAGGCAGGAGCCACGCATGCACACACACACACACACACACACACACACACACACACACACACACACACACACACACACAGTTTGTGATCTATCTCAATGCCACGCCTCAACAGATTCAATCAGAGGGGAGCCTTTGTTTTTTTCACATCTTTTGTTTTATTTTTCTATTCTCTCTTTCGCACACACCCGTGCGAACACAAAACACACACACATAAATTGTCACACTTTCGTTTCTCAGTTGGAGCCAAATAACTTTAGTCTGATATGTTCCCACAGCTCTCACTATGGAGCTAAACAGACACACAACAGGATCACACACACACAAACTGAAAGTGCAAGAGAGAAGAGTGAGTTATTGCTGATGTCTACACATTACACAGTGAAAGGTGTGTGTGTGTGTGTGTGTGTGTGTGTGTGTGTGTGTGTGTGTGTGTGTATGTATGTATGTGTGTATGTGTGTTACACAATTGCACACTTTATAACACACACCCACCCACACTCTGAGTTTATATAACTATTAGTGTGAACCTTCCATTAATTACACTTATTCTCTAAAATGTAATGCTCAACCCTAACCATAATCTTAAATGAGCCCTCACTGAGCAACCATTTTTTTGATAAAATAAAATGTTTGTCCATATTTATTAAATCAGAAGCACAGTTCCTATGTGCTGGAGGATTTCTCAAACTAAAGTATTTGAGTGTGCAATGAGTGGCACACACAAAAAGGCATATATTATGAAGCCTGCACAGAGTTCATTCTGCAAAGGTGCAGAGAGAAGTGCAACATGTTTCGCCACTTGGGGTGCAGTGGAACAAGTGTAAACACAAGATATTATTACAAGTCAGCAATCAATTGCTTTTTTGGACATTTAGCAGAAACAGCAACATGATCATTTATCTGGTACATCAGTAAACTTATTAGAGAATATCACAGGTTTGGGCAGGCGGGTCAAAAAGTGATGAAGCTTAAAAGTTAGCCTACAAAAACATTGCATGCAATAGTCCACCTTCCACCTCATCTTTCCCTCTCTCTGTCTCTCTCTCTCTCTGTCACACACACACACACACACACACACACACACACACACAGTTTACACCGCCGGTGCTGTGATGCTCTGCTCAGTCCTAGTCCATGTCCTTGTCTCAATCCTCCTGACAATTGTGCTACTATAATGCATAAAGATGGAGGTCTGCAGGTCGGGTCGGGTTTGAGTGGTTGATTAATGCATACTTTTGCAAATTGGTGTGAATTGGCTCTTACAATGGGTCGGGTGGGTGCAGGTATTAAAAAACCCTGACCCCTACATCACTAATAAGCACAGTCAGGAGGACTCAGAGTAACTGCAAAGCTGCATTCTTAATAATCCAACCTGTGTTTTTCATCAGATAAGAAAAGATAAAATCTTATGTGAAATAAGTGTGATGAAAACGACAACATGAAGTGTTCAATAATCTGATGCCTAAAAAAGACTAAAATGTTTTTTTTTTTTTACTAAGACTACAATGCCCTGACTTAAGCTTAATTTATACTTTAGCTTCAAATCTACGCCGTTGCTCTGTACGTAGGTATGTGGAGACACAAACCTACGCCGGAGCGTTATTATGGATCCCACGTAACTTCTAAGTCAAGTCCCGTCCTACGAAGCAGCTTGATTGGTTTGAGTCAGGCATTGACCTCGAGTGGTTAAGGTTAGGATAGCCGATTGATCAGGGGGTAGGACCTGAACCAATCAGCTTACGTTACCTTGCGTAAGCATGGCCGCCTGGCCAATAGTAGTGTGTGAATGCTATTGAAGGGCGGGCCTTGCCTCGAAGTTGCGTGGGTTCCATTATAACATTGCATTTCCCCCTACTCAGCTCTGCGTGGAGCCTCCGCAGAACCATAAATCAAGCTTTAGTCAACTAAAATTTGACTGAAGAAAAGCAGGATGAGGTTGACTCGATATGATGAATACTAACAAGGACAATTGATACAGGACTAAGACTAAATAAATAAAGAATAGCTGACAAAACTGAGACTGACTCACACAGACAAACCAGGGACATGGAAGACACAAGAGGAGTAGGGAACACAGGGAAACACAAGGGAGAGACGGGGGCTCTGCCGTGGCATCATTTGTTTTGCCTCAGACAGTACAGGTTCAGCTACTGCCACATCCCTCCTCCCATTGTGTCTGCTCTTTCTCTGCCATTCTAACTTTTCATGACAGTTAATTGAGAAATATACACAATTCACAGCCTTGAGGCACAAACCACACAGGTGGGGCCCTGAAATATGGCAGGGGATTGACTAATTAAAAAAGAAAATCCCATTTAGGCATCAACTTTTCATATCCCAAGACCGATTTGATACGCTTGATTCAATACCAAATTCTAAAATCTCACCTGAGGCAGCGCATATTGCCAAGCGTCTAAAAGTCTAAGTCCATCTGTTAGTGTGAGAAGCTGAGCCTGCTGCTGTCTGCCTGTGCAGAGCAGGTTGCAGTGCAGAGTTAAGCAGATGTTAAAACTAAATGAAGATGTCCTATCTCATTTCCTGCTGCTCCTCAACTCTGTGTCCCAGTCACTGCTTCTTCGTCCCCCCCCTCATCCCCTCTCTTTGGTGATGTCCAATCCTTTTTCTTCCTCTTCTTGGTATTAACTTTGCTGTGCAAGACTGACTTCTATACGACAGTAACACTTTCCACAGGGACTAAAGAACACACTAAGCTGTTAAAGTGTCACAGGACATCAGTCTACCTTTGCATTTGCCTCAACAAACAAACCCACACTGCTTCTTTATATTCAGATCTCACATTTTTCAACAAACGACGACTTCATCCATCAGCCAGTGTCGTTTCGAGATTTGATACGCAGTTGGTGGGTGATTATTTCCCTTTGAATACATTTTGTATTTTTTTCGTGAAGAGAAGGTAACCATGGTGACTAAATTTGGAAGTTTATGAACCTGACGTGAATGAAATCACAAGTGCTGCAAGAGATCTTCATGCAGTCAATGACAGACTTTCACTCTATGAGAAACCCAAACTTTTCAATGATGTTTAGAGCACTTTGAAGCTGCGATGTTTCTCCTGTACAACCAGCCAAAGTGCATCTGATAAACATTACTTCTTGTTAAGGTTAAACATTCATTTGAGACTTATTTGAGCATCTTTAAACACCCACATAAGTCAAATCCCAGCCCGGAGCCCTCTGACTGGATCTTACTGGCTGTTCCAGTCGTCAAGATTAAAAACAATATGTTTTGATCGGCTCCTTCCAGAAACAGAAGGTGTTTATGTACTGTCTAGATGAAAAACAGCAAGTCTAGAGGAAGAAAAAACAAGTCTAGATGAAAGAAAACAATGAATCAACATGTTCTTTCTCCATCAAGGCTCCTGGATTCTGGATCATTTATGATTTTTGATAATTTACGTTCATCCTGTTCTCATGTCAGCTGCTACAAAAAGTTAAGCACTGTAATTCGTAAGCATTCCATGTTGTTTTTTTTGCTGTATTCACTACATTGACAGCCGCTGTAAAGAACGTGGCTGGCCGCGTAGGGAAGTAGTCGGGCTGGATGGTTGGGGGGGCGTTAACATACAGGACTTTAAAGCCAGGGAGCGGAGTTTGCTTCCCGGGGAAAACTATAGGCCGAGACTTTCACCCAGGAAATTTGTGTTCCTTGGGAGTGTTTTAATCCAAACCACAATCTTTTTCCTAATCCTAACCAGTCGTTTTGGTGCCTAATCTTAACTTTCGTCGCGGCAAAACGCTTATATTTTGTGGACTAAATTTAATCGTAATATCTGCTGAAATGAGCGGCAGCTCGCGGTTCTCTGTACCCAGCTCAAAGTTACCCATTTTCGGCTAAACACATCTACTGCTGCTGATATGACCGAGCTGTGACGGAGGTCTGTAGCCGGCGCCGCAAAGCTCTGTAGCGGCTTAAGCAACTAGCAACTGCCGCTCGGTGTCATTGAGCTCGTATCCAGCCGATGTCACGTGACCAGCCGGCGGTCTCCTAATTCCGTAGGAAATGTGATTAACCCTCCTGTTGTCCTTGGGTCAAATTTAACCCTTTTTTGACTAAGTTTCTATATCAGAAATGTGGGTTTCATTTCATTTCACAAAAAACATTGAAAAAAGTGACAAAAATGTCAGAAAAAGTTTCAAAAACGTCAAGAAACAACAACAACAAAAATGTCCCATAAAAAAGCGCAGAAAAGTAGCCTACAGACAAAAACATCGGAAAAAGCTTCAAAAATGTCAGGAAAATGTGACTAAATAATGTCGAAAAAAGTGACAAAACCATTGGGACCAAAACGTTAAATTTTGACCCAGAAAAACAAAAAGTTGCACGGTCGACGGGCTTACATAGACGGGGAAGACAACACAAGGGTTAAGTGCACGGACCAATGGTCATTTAAGTAAAACACTTTCTCTCGCAATTAGCTTCCTGTGACATTTTGTTTCTGTGCTTAGTGGATCCACCCTGACACATGTATTTGTGTGTGTGTGTGTTTGTGTGTGTTAAATGAACCCTGTGGGTGTGCTTTGGCGTAGAGAACACTTCATTACTTCACTCCATTTCCTCTGCATGGCTGGCCTGAGCATTTTACCAACAGCGTAATGGACTAATTACTGCTGTAAACACACACAAAGACAAACACTCGTAACAATTTACCTTGGTAATTTTACTGAGCCACAGTCTTCCCATCTTGATCATTTTGCTCTCTGTCAGATTCCGTTGAAGTGATCGCTCTTGTCTTGACTGTGTAAGAAGACGTAATTTGCTCGTTACCTCCATTGTAGTCCTAATGTAACGAAGTACAAATACTTTACTACTGTACCTAAGTAGAATTTTCACGTATCTGTACTTTACTTCGTTATTTATATTTCTGGAAACTTTTACTTTTACTTCACTACATTTCCTAAATAAAATGTATACTTTTACACCACTACATTTCCCCTAAGCATCTTATTTAGGGCTACTTGTTACTACAAAATAAAATCAGAAGATTTTTTTTACACTGGAAAAAAAGCAGGTTTGGCGAATCATTGCTCCTAAATTGCCAAGATAATTCATCCTCCTTTCCAGTTGGTGACGTAATGCCCGTTTGTTGCCAAGCGGCAAAAAAACTAAAGAAGAAGAGGAGGAAGCATAATGACTGATAGTGTGGAAGCACCTGGTGCAGGCTCTGCCGCCATGGTAACAGACGATGACCACCCTGACAACAGTGGTGATGACGACAGTGTTACACACCTTTGGCCATAAAGTTCATAATCAAAGTTTTTTTTTTACTTTTACTTCTAATACTTAAGTACAGTTAATATCAGAAAATTACTTTTGGTACTCAAGTACAGTAAATATCAGATACTTTAAGACTACTCCGTAATATTCTAAAAGGAGACTTTAACTTCTACCAAAGTCATTTTCTGGTAAGATACTTGTACTTTTACTCAAGTATTGCTTTCAAGTACTTTATACAAGACTGGTTACCTCAATAAGAAAAGGAGGACAAGATGCATCAAGCTCAAATGGGAGTGGGTCGAGGAGGAGGTGGGAGGGGGCACTTTCATCTTCATCACTGAATAGATGTTATTACATCTCTGGGTAGAGTTGCGGGACAAAGGAGGGGACTAGGCATGAGGTGACAGTCGGTGAAATAAGAGGTGGAAAGAAAAGGACAAGCAGTGAGACTGAAGTAGAACAGAGCAGATGAGGTCTCTCGTTTCTTTTTGTTCTTCTTTTGGGTCACTGCTCTGATTACTGAAGACGAAATGAACGGTAGTGTGCTTTCTCTTAATATTGTTCAAGCAGGCTGATGAAGGAACATTAGACACAATGGCGCAGTTGTGTGGTCAGGTCTTGTAGCGCTCAATAGGTAGAGCATGATTAAATTCTTCCCGTGGTGAGCCTTTGAAAACATTTTGATGGATTACAAGATAAGATGAAACTAATGTTCCAGGAAGGAAATTAGAGTGTTTCTGAGGCAAACACTATCCTACACTGCCATTTAAGTGAGTAATGCTTATTTTCCATATAACAATCAACGTCTTCATTTAAGCTGTGAAGCTTTTTGCACAACTGTAAGGAAATGTATCACATATATCATTTTTACAGTTAGCTCGCAATATTGTGGAAGAATATTTCACTCCTATTACTATACAGTGTTCAGTGTTATCTTGCCTTTGGTCTCATCTGTTCATGGCCATTCCAATGACTTCTTTCAATTAGTTTGACAAATATACATACTGTGATGTTTTAAAAGTGTTATATAAAAAAACTTTTAAGATGATGTGTTTGACTTTTTTCATGTCTATCTATAAACGGGGGAACAGTAGCAGATTTCTTCTTGATTCAATCTATTAAAGCAACACTAAAGCACTATTCCCGCTTCAGTCCCCCTACAGGTTGGAAGGGGAATTGTCCATTACCACTGTCGTATGTCTCAGTCGAACTACAGATCCACTACCTGATCTGGCAAACTTGCATAATGTAATGTAATGGACAATTCTGCTTCCAACCTGTAGGAGGACCGAAGAGGGAAAATGCTTTAGTGTTGCTTTAAGGAAAATCTGAGTGGAGATGACAAGTGAGGAGTGTATCTAATGCTTTTTCACCCCCTTTGAACAAGCAGTTCCAAGGTTTCTCAGATTGTAAATATACTGGATTGAAACTGACTTCATTCATCACTTGCAACTTGCTATTGCCTCTGCAGGCTGTTGTTGAGCGCTTGTGAAAGCCTAAACAAGCTACAATTTTCTACATAACCTGGGTCTTATTTTTGTGTTTTAGGTCATCATTCCAGTCAGTAATAATAACATTGTACATCAAGTTACTTGCTAAGATCTGGGCTGTCGTCTTCATAAAGTCCAACGGGGAAAAACAAACAAGCAGTGGTTTTGGTGGTCACTAGTGAAGGGGAACAGTATTATAACACTCTACCAGTTTAACTATCTGGTTTGGCTTTAATCTCCAAAAACGTGACTTCTGTATCACATTTCGAGGCAAAACCATTGAATAATTGTTAAGACATTTCACACGAAAAACTAAAACATCAATCTCATTGTGGCGCTAGAGGAAAAGTGAGAGGATCATCAAAAGGCATTAGGCTTCATCCTCTGATGACCATGAATGTCTGTACAAAATGTCCCAGCAATCAATCCAACAGATAATCAGTCTGCACTAAAGTGGACCGACCATCCGACATTGCCATCGATAGAGCCAGGCTGCTAGCATAGCTAATGTGTTATTGATGAGTTATTTAAATAATGCCCCAAAATCAATGCATTAATAATTTATTTTGTGCCAATAATAATAATCTGGAGATTAATTTTGAGGAGCAGGACAGGTAGTAAATGAGGGGAAAGGAGTGGGCAGCGTGGTGGATAAATGGAGAGTGAATGAGAGGGAAAAAAAAAAGAAATTCGGGAAAACAGATGTTAAAATGAGTGGGATAGAGAGGAGGGCTATTGTAGGTTGCCAACTCACACACAAAAAAGAAGAATCTATTATAGAATCAAAATAGAATCTGCAAGGCAATAGCACCGATTCATTCCCACTACTCAGGGACATGTACACAGGCCTTTCACAATAGTCCTGAATACAGTGTACACACACACACACACACACACACACACACCTTGGGAGCTATACACTGATACTTCTTAATTTGAACCAAGGCCATGAATAAACTGGAATGAGACCTTTCCGTGTCATCATAACAAAAATAGTGGAGACGCACACACTTCACTAAAACTATGGTGGCCTCGGTATTGGTTCATTTGATGACACCCGTCTCCTCTCATCCCACACGCATCTACTCACCACCAAAACATAAAAACAACAAGCAAATGTTCCCTTAGTCACATGGTGGGACAACAAATGGAAAAAGTAATGACATTCAGCCACTATAGGCCACCATCTTTATGCACCTTATCCTGTCCAACCTGTGGGGAAATGAATGAATATCGCACTGCAGCGGAGATCAAACATAAAACAGAAAAAGCCATAAGAAATGCTCCTCCACCTGTGGCTCTGCCAGCACATTCACCATACATATTCAAAAGCACGATGGGAAACTCAACATGGAGCGTAGTGTGACTCAGCGCACACTTTAAAACTATGCTAATTAGAGTGTGTGTGTGTGCATGCATGCCAGATTTATAGATGTATTTCATGGAGTTTGTTATCTCCTGTGTAGAGTGGTCTCATGAGACCCTTTAAATGTATCTAATGTGAGCTGAAAACGAAAAGGCGGTCCAGTGAGTGTGTAATGTGGGAGCAACAGTAAGTGAGAGCATCTCTCACAGAGCTAAAGAGACTAACTTCAATGGACAGGAACAAAACTGAACAAATGCATCTCTCTTTCCGACCCTGTCTCCTGCAAATTAAATAAACTGCTCATTTGTTTTGCTGCACACAAATTGTAGGCGGTATGTCAAGGTGGATTGTCCCACGTGTGGTTAGGTTTAAGCCACAAAAGATTTAGGGAAGTATTGTGTATTATTATTTTTTTAATTATAGAGATAAATAAATATTTATACAGCATGCAGCCCATGGAAATGACTATTTAATGTTCGGGTCTAATCACCAAAGACTACTGTGCTTTCCTACTGTAGAGTACTAATGTGCACCCTATATCAAAATAATAATATCACCAAAAGCCACTTCAAATTAGTCTCTTCTAAATGAGGTGTTATTTTGTGCTCCCCTCAACAGTACAGTATATGAAACCCAAATCTGGAACACATCACAGGTTTGAGGCAATCTCAAAAGATGTTCAATACATCTACAATTCTTTTCTTTTTTCTAAGGGCAGATAAACAGTGCAGGTTTGCTTTTTTAAGCTCCACGCTAATTCAATTCCCTTATTCAAACACACAGGTGCACACACCACCTGGTGTTTGAGTTTAAACAGCTTATCAAGTTTCCTGCTTAGACACAACACAGCAAGACAGTGCCTGTAAAGTTGAATCTGCCTTTGGAAGTGTTACATGTTTATGTTAGGGCAATAAAATACTTACATAAACATACATAAACTCACATAAAAATGTTATGCAATGTAATTGTGTCATGTGACACATTCCTCAACCTAGCCAGAAACCTAAACAGATGCAAGAATCATGGAAGAGGCCACATGACTACACATGACAACAACACACACATGGATCAGGCCTTATGCTCAAAGAGACAGCAGGCACGCAGACAAAAACAGGCAGACAGGAGCAGTTCAGGGATTTTACCGGAGAGTTGCAGAAACTTAAAGGCAGGCATGGATCAAAACTGGGAAAAGGCTCGGGAAAAACTGAAATAGACAACATGGCAACTCTGACAAACTGGTGAGGAGTGAGTGGAAAAGGGCTGATTAAATATCTGCAAGGCTGATGAGGAAAGTGAGAA
Organism: Sander lucioperca; assembly: GCF_008315115.2. Lineage (NCBI taxonomy): Eukaryota > Metazoa > Chordata > Actinopteri > Perciformes > Percidae > Sander > Sander lucioperca. Next base: position 36,957,022 of record NC_050177.1, read on the forward strand.
CAGGTGAGCAGGTGGGTGGGGATGTGGCTGGAGATGAGGGACCGGGGCTGCATCTCATAACCCTTAAATTGCCTCCTCGACTCCTCCACTTGCCTCCCTTCCTCGCGTCTTAGTCCCTCCCACCGAGGAGGCACGGGAGAGACGCGAGGAAATCATGGGAGGAGAGAGGCAACGAGATAATGTGTTTTGGAGTGATGAGATGTCCTTTCCTCTGAAGCGTCACATGAATTCCGCAGCTGTATGGGTGGAGTTAGCAACTCCTTCAGCTGCACGGCTTCCGGGAAGGCTGCTCTCGTGTATCCTCGCTCATGGCTCTTCGGTAATCCTTCCTCGATGCTTGCTCCTCAAGGCAGAAATAAGAGCTTTGAGATATAGAACAATTTCCGGTTCAGCCAAGGACCGAGGAGTTGAGGAGCTATCAAATAAGGGTTATGAGGGCGCCTGTGTAGCTCACCTGGTAGAGCGTGTGCCCACGTACAGAGGTTCAGTCCTCGACGCAGCAGGCCCGGGTTCAACTCCGACCTGCGGCCCTTTGCTGCATGACATTCCCCTCTCTCTCCCCTTTCATGTCTAGGCTGTCCTATCAAATAAAGTTATGCCCCAAAAATAATCTTAAAAAAAAAAAGGGTTATGAGATGCACCTACGTTCTGTCTCTCTGGCCGAGGACCGAGGAGCCATGAGCAAGGATACATGAGAGCAGCCTTACCGGAGCTGTGCAGCTGAAAGAGTTGCTAACTCTGCCCATATAGCTGACAAATTAATGTGATGCTTCAGAGCTCTAAAGGCTCTGACACACCAACCCGACGACCGACTGTCGGCAAACAAGGCAATCGGACTGATCAGTCTCCCTGAGTTGGTCAAAAAAGTACCTCGGAACACACCGAAGCCACACCGACTTGAGCGTACGTTCTGCGCGAGACGTAATATGTCTCCATAACAGCAGGCGGCGCTAATCTGTATTGTCGCCCAAAAAATGAAAACCGGCAGCTGATTGGACGAACGCGTCACGTGGGTCTGGCTTCTCCCGAATTTCAAAGACAAAGCACATTTCCTCAGTTCCTCTCTCCTCCCACGCAAGGGGAGGAGTCGAGGAGGCAATTTAAGAGTTATGAGATGCACCTCGTGATACAATATACTGTGGTGTCACGCACACAAGGACTTTTGTTTTGTCGTTTTTGACTGCATGACAACTTTTCTATCCATTTCTTTTATCCATTAAAAAACCCTCAACTGCCTACAACAAGAGGAGAGCAGGGTGGCCAAAGACAGAAGAGGCCTACCAATTTTGAAAGAGGACATTGCATTGCAAGGACATGAGCAGAACTGATGTCAGCAAGGGTCAGGTTCTCGTTTGTATGTTATCTACCAGATACATGCACTGTTATATACTGTATGTAGCTTGTAGGACTATTTCATTAGTTTCCACCCAGTTGTCACAGTACTCAAAGGATAATGATGAACATATCCAGTCCAAAGAATTTGCCTGCAAAAGCCAGCACTGGTTGCAGTCTATTTATGATGTATGTTAGGGCAGTACACACTGAAGTACACTCTGGCTGAGCATCACACACACTGAGTTCATATTCATGAAGAAAATGGAGCTGCAGTTTGACTGACATCATTTGCACAAGCCTTAAAGCTTACGTGACACCACTAAGTGCTATTTTCTCTGCGATTGCTGTCATCAAGGAGTAGAAATACATGTACATACGTACTTTAATGTACTGGCTGTGAAGTAATGCAATCATAGTGTCATGCTGCTAAAAACCCAGTAGATGTGTAATCACAGCAGTCCCACTTTACCAGGTGAACTAGAGGTCGCCCATTGACAGCTTTGTTTAATCAATGCCTCATTCAGCAGTTTAAACTCTTTCGTTCTGTAATCTGAATTTGCACAGTGCACACAGACGTTCCGCATATTGGTATGCAAAGATGATTCGTAGGAAAAGCCAGGGGTCTGTTTGGCCTCTGATATCCTTAACTAGTAGCCTAATCAGTGTTGGTGTGACCAAAAACCCCACCCTCCTTTCCCTCCAATCAATCTGATGACTCCAACAGTCTGTGAGTCACGTAAAATGAAGTGGATCGGAGGATGCAGAGAGGGAGATGAAATGGAAAGTGTGGTAGAAATTATAAGTGATGAACTGTGTGTGTGTGTGTGTGTGTAACCCGTTGGCACGCCTAGTGGTTAGGGCTATGACACATGGTGGAAGTGACAAGGTAGTGACAAGTTTCCTTTGATCAGGGCTGCAGACATGACCGAGCAGAGTTTTAGACTTGGAGGCACTCAGCCCTGATGGTCTTCATCTTTGATTATGTCTAACACACACACACACACACACACACGAAAACCCCTATGGGTGGGCGGTTCTTCTCCTCTGCCACAGCCACCCTCCTTCCTTCCTTCCTTCCTGTCACCATCTCTTTTTTTTTTGTAGCCTACAGCTTTTTTGTTTTAACAAGCAAACACTTTGAATGGAAAAAGTAGTTCTGAGGCCTAAAGTGCATGGAGAGAAATTTGTGTCAAATATTGGGGACAAATGTGTTTTTCATGATCCACGAATGAAAAACACGATTTACAAAGTGTTTGACGATTTGTGAGTATATGTTCATGTACACATATCAACACATTTGAGTGATAATTGAGCAGAATTAAATGCATTGCCACATTATCACAACTACTGTTAAGAAACAGTTTAATCAATATTGAAATAATAGTTAAATTATCTTGATAATGATTTTATCTTCAGTTACTAAACTTTGAAAAAAGTTATGGATTTAAACCACGTGAATAGTCTGTACTTATGATGCAAGTACCATTTATTTTACTGTTAACATGACACAATCCCATCATAGTAAACATCATGTTTTCTGTTTCTTAAACAGATTGTTAAATTGTTTTTTGGGGGGAATTTATATTTATGTTATATATGTATACACACACACACACACACACACACACACACACACACACAAAAACCTCTCAGAGCTGGTGTCTTTCTCTCAGTGATAAATGTCAGCCTCCCTCCTCCTGAACAGATATCGACGGCTATTTGGGCTTATTTCTCCAATCTGTTGTTCACCTCAGAGCGGAAATGGAATCCATTTCTGCCTGGTTGGGGGTGAGGGTGACTGTAGGACAAGGCAATTTGGCTGGCTGGCACCCTCTAGTATCTCTCGTCGTCTAGTCCTCGCTGCAGAGCTATCTTACCCCCTATTTCCAAAGTTTACCTCACACAAACAAGTGTGGCAGACACAAAAACCCTCTTCTCTCTGCTCTGAGACACACAAACCAGTCTTCAGCTGAAATGAAACAAAGTCCGGACGCCCTGAGCGGTTGTTAAGTTTGATCTGGCTTTTGCAAACAATCTCTGAGGGAGTAAAAAAGAAAAAGAAAAAAGGACATGTAATACAAACTTTTATTTTTTTTCAGTCAAATCAGTTTCCATCTTGAAAAGTACATATATATTATCAGCAGGAAATCAAACACTGAACATTTCATCTCTCCAACAAATGCTTTTTTTTTTGCATTCCTGTGAAATCAAGGACAAAGATTGGAAGAAATGTAGCGTCAGTGGTTTGGTGAGGAGTGTGGTGTCCAAACAAGACCCCTCTTTGGAATTAAGAATGATCCTATTAGTCCACAAGTAAACATATATCTCATTTCAAACACAAGGATATCAAGGTCTAAATCCAAGTAAATCCTTCAAATATGGATCACAGATTGTCAGGATGCATCTACAACTGAAATAATCTACTTGTGGAGATGTTAGAGACTTAAAATTCAAGATTTTAGAGGATATAGATTGCATCAATGTGTCAAGGATACTATTTGCCACAAAATGCTACACAGAGATGATTTAAGTGATACTAGGTAACTTTTGATAGAAGAAATATATCCTATTTGTTGAATTTATAAGCAGTAATACGTACCTTTCTCTATTTACTACACTCAGGGGTTTCGTTGTTATTATATTATGATAGATATTTCTGTGCAGTTGATATTACTGAGTCAGTTCAGCAAAGGGGACATAGGTTCACTTTAAATGTTACAAATACTTTGGGAAATGCACCTCAGCATTGAGGCAGGTGAAGCAATGTGGTCACTAGTGAGTAAAAACAATTCAAAAAGCGGAGTACCTAAAATACATAAAAACAATCAATATATTATTGTGGATAATCACAGTAGTTATTGGCACTGTAAACATGTTTAAGGAGTTTTGGAGAGACGTGCAACATGCACTCTGGCAGAGGAAAGACAAAAGTGCATTTGGAAAAAGAGGAATGTCTTCCTAAAATCCCACATAAAATTACTTTTGGAATAAAACTGATATAGTAGCACCGTCGTTATTATTGTACTAACTGTTTCCTGTGTTCTAAGTTCCTAAAATGGAAAAGCAGATTTCCTGCAAATGACAGGTGTAACACAGTCCAACTTTCTGTCCGTGATGGAATGAGTCCAAACTTTTGCTTCCTAACTAGCGAGGCACTTTTTGATCTCAAGGCATATGAAATGGTCATTTTAAGGAATTTGAGCAGCAGCACACCACGAAAACATTTCAAGAAAAGGAACAAGGGGAGTCAGAGAATACTTCAAATTCAGGTTAGAATGTATCAGGAATTAGACCGCTCTCTCTATCGTAGATAGATGAAGAAGTAGGTCTAAGTGATGGAGGGACAGAGGCGGATTGGCAATCTAAATGTTCCCCTGGGGGTAGAGCTGGGCAATATATCGATATTATATCGATATCGTGATATGAGACTAGATATCGTCTTAGATTTTGGATATCGTAATATGACATAAGTGTTGTCTTTTCCTGGTTTTAAAGGCTGCATTACAGTGAAGTGATGTCATTTTCTGAACTTACCAGACTGTTGTAACTGTTCTATTATTTGCCTTTACCCACTTAGTCATTATATCCACATTACTGATGATTATTTATCAAAAATCTCATTGTGTAAATATTTTGTGAAAGCACCAATAGTCAACACTACAATATCGTTGCGGTATCGATATCGAGGTATTTGGTCAAAAATATCGTGATATTTGATTTTCTCCATATTGCCCAGCCCTACCTGGGGGCCTGACCATTTGATACTGCTTTTGAGTGGCTTGTGTTTGGCAGGTTGTAAATTTGTCTGGAAAGTGATTAGCTTTACTTGGGTACATTCAATCAGTCTGATTGTTTTATGTGTAAATTGCAACAAGGTTGACATAATAGTTCAAAATCATGGTGCCTTCAGAAGCTTGATGGGAATACCAGAACTACATGCTGACAACACAAAAAAACGAAAGAAAGGTTAAATATGTAGCCAGTCAGGATTTTTGTGATTACCAAGTATTCATTTTCAATATTCTAAAATAGGCTCTAGAGCTATAGTGCCAGATATTGTGTGAGGCAGTGCAGGTGGTATCAATGAGTCAGCAGTGACATCACTGTATGGGTTGAAATTTCAAGGGCTGTTTTCTCTTCCCCAGTCTGTCGTTGGGTGGAGAGGCCAGTGTCGGGGCACTGCTGAGGTCTACAGTAATGCTGCACTAGGAGTGGTCCACACACTCTCAGAGAGAAGCTTCTGCTAAACTCAGCAGCCCTCAGCAATCGAAAGGAACACTTCCCTGAATGTGTCAGGAAGGGGATTGTTCAAAGGTCAGTGGTGATGACAGGTGTGACACCGTGGATGAGCAGCGTGGGGCCCAGGTCCTGAGTCAGCAGGTCCAGCTGGTGCAAGTAGGTGGTGTAGCGGCGGGTGTCAGCTGGGGGACGGGGTAAGTACAAGAAACGCACAGCAGGGGCGGGCCGGGCCGGGTCCAGGATCAGCTTATTGACAGCTGACAGGTAGTCATTAGACAGGCGCGTGGCGTTGCTCGGGAAGCTATTAACGTAATCTTCATCGTTCTCCTCTTCTTCATCTGGTCTCTGCTTCTCCTCTTCTTTAGCGCTATCAAGGGATTGCGACGACTGTTTCTTGCCCCACTCGCCCTGGCGCTGCCAGTGTAGCGCCACCTGCTGGTCCCACGGCACAGAGTAGACCTGAGCTTTAATTCTCAGCTCTTTCAACAGCTGGCCCAGCTTCTCCTCTGAGCCTCTCACGCTCCGTCCTTCCTCCACGCACAGGAAGAGACGGAGCGTGGCTTTGCGCCAGGCTCTCACCATGTTGAGGATACACGCTAGCTGTAGCAGGAACAGAGAGCAGGTATCGACGTAGCTACTGCTGTCCGGGCGCAGGAGGTTGACCGGCCAGACGTCAACGTACACAGCTCCCTTCCCTGGAGAGGAGGAGGGCGGCGAGAGGACCTGGGCTCGGTCAAAATCGTTGAAGTATCGGGCAAGCACCACATTCTTTAGCATCTTCATGGCGTCAGCGATGATCGCTACATACTCCTGGGGTCCTAGAACCTTCCCGTCCCCGAATTCACCATAATCCTGTCTGTCGCTGGACCCCCGCAGCGAGGCAAAGTGGAAGAGAGGGGGCTGTTGCTCTAGCTCATCCAAGGAGCCCGAGGGATCTCTGGGCTGACTGGTACAGAGCGACGGATCAATCAGCTTGTCCTTTGGAAGACAGTCGTCATAGAAACCAAGGACGAGGGTGTTAGGACGCATCCCACCTGAAAAGAGAGGAAGGCGGAGAAAGGAAAGATGAGACTGGACCATTTGTTACAATCTAATACAAATCATTTCTTTATCATTATCACTGATTTTGTGAGTTGTTAAGGACAGAGGTTCAGCCATTTTATCTGATGAAGTGAAAGTAAGAGACAGATGTGAAGAAGACCCTGGAGTGAGAACTGGAGGGAAGCCAAAGAGAGATAAGAGAAAGGGCTGAAGAAAAGAAGTTGGACATCATTACTGAAATAAGTTAAAAAATCTGTTAGAATGGAAGTGCTGAAAGGAGTTTAACCGTAAGCCCTGAATAAAGTTGAGGTGTCAGTTTCAGTGTAAGCACTGAGAGAAATTGAAATGACAGCTGGATCAGAATTACTGAAAACAACTGAAGTGGCAGTTCAAATTGAAGGTCTGAAAGGAGTTAAAAAAAATAAAAAATCAGCCAGCCCAAAATCCCTGCCTGAAAACAAGCTGAAATACATAAATTATAACATTTAAAGCCATTATGAGTAGAATTTGAACATTTACAACTTTGACGCCCCTAGTGGTCATAGTGAGATAAATGGACTGCACCAATTCTAACCAGGATTGCCTAGTTGTTCTACAAACAAAGATCTATGCCAACAATAAAACTTGGAAAATGCTATTATCACATAAAATACCTCACATAGTGGCTTTAATTGTATTTTTAGTACTTTTAGTAAAACACTAAAATCTCAGATCACAGCCCACAGCTGTAATCCCAGATATCAATGCAGGCTTTCAAATGTCTTTATTGACCAACAGGGACATTTTTGTGGTGATGTGGTGACACTGACCTAGTCCAGAGATGAAGAGTAGATGTTGGACCCCATGACGCACAGAATCGGCCAATGTCAAGTTGACAAAAGATTTGATGTTGAGATTGTCCACCAGAGACAACCAGGAGTCATACTGGGACTGCAGAGGGTCGGACGGTAGAGTGTCTGGGAAGGTGGAAGAGAGGGGGGAGAAGAGAGAGAAAGATGCAAGCACAAACGACAGCGTAGACAGAATGTGAGACAGAGAGAAAAATACAGGGCAGCACAAACAGGCAGGCAGGTGATCAATCATCCAGAAAAACATCAATATGTATGTAAAGTGCAATCTAGAGGCCACATCTGCAAGTTTCACAGACAATTCCTGTGGTAGTTTAAGTTGTGTAAGGATCTGTTCAGACTTCTAACACTGTTGTTCCTGTGGGTACGTCTTTTTTGTATTCAGCTTTAATGCAAACAGTTGAGAGACAAGTGAGAGAATAAATGGATGGACTTAAAATGGAGTAGCTGGGAGTCCTTAACAACACCCCCCCCCCCCAATGTAATTATGTGAATGGTCGTTGTTGTTTTTTGCCTCATCAGAAGGGCTCTTCAGTGGATAATGAACATATCATTTTTTTCCTGCCTGTAAAACACTCAAGAAGATTTGGATTCTGAAGACTATTCAGGGCCAGTCCCAGTCTCCCATTAACACAAAGCCCCCCCCCCCACCCCAAACAAAGTCCTCAAAAGACAAAGAAAACAATCAATGACCCTGCTCTTTTAAACTCTGTTAGAGTGTGCCTCTGCAGAAAAGAAAAGGTAACTCCTCCGGAGCATTGCATGCGTGATTACTTCCTTCGAAATAAAACAGCAGCAGATTAGCCGATGTCATAGAGAAAGGTCTGGCATGCTAAAAAGGTCCATTAAATGATGCACTGCTCACTGTGAAACAGGGACGCACTTTGCCAATTTGTACATATTCTTTTACTACTTATACAATGTTTTGAGAAGACAGACTCACAGCTTTTTTGAACCGGTCCTGAATGAAAACATTTAAAGTAAAGTGGCAATGTTACTACTGTTTCCAGTAAAGACGAGTACAACAATTTGCTTTTAAAATTCAGCAATAATGTTGACAGTCAAAAAAACAAGCTTTTAGTCTTGCCATTGCTGCCTCTTAATATCATAATAATGTTAAATTATCCAAAAACTATATCCCATCACCATCCCTAATTTGTTTTGCACATAATTAATAGTCACCCTGTCACACTGTGCTGGATTAGATATGTAATGGTGCAGAAGTAAACTTTCAAGCGCTCCTGATGATCTGATGAAACACTGTGTGGTTTCCTGATCGTTCACAGGAGAAACAAGTGATGTTTCGGAATGTTTCAAAGTAAGAGTCCGCTCCATCATGACTGCTGAGTGTTAAGTAAATGTAATATAACAAGTATCATAGCTGAACACAATCAGAGACTTAACAGTGGGTCGGTGTCCTTACTGAGATCTCCAAGCTGGACGTGTCCCAACACGTAGAGGCCGCTCTTCTTGATGTCGTTGACGAATTTGATGAGGCCCACACTGCTGCGAGGGTTAGAAACCATCAGCAGGACCTGAGGCCTCCAGAACTTAACATGGTCCTTCCTCACGTCCAGCATCAGCAGGTACTTACGCACCTATAGGAGAGAATTGGAAAAGCGTTGTTTATTGGAAAGTGTTATTTTTACCCCCAATCCTAGTTCTTCTTTAACCCCGTGGTCCATACCAGTGGACTCAAGTGCCATTCATTCACTCAAGTCATGTGTGTAGCGTGTAGTTCCCCTTAAGAAACAGATGTCTCTGCAGTTATCTGAGACTCAGGCTCAGAACTTAAGTCCACTTTATTTATGCTCCCTGAAATTCATTTCTGGAGGTGATGTAACTTACACACACATGCAGTCGAGATTTCTTTGCATTACCTTTTTTAATTTATATATGTAAGCCTACGGATTTGATATGTTCCTTATGCTTGCGAAATTACAGCAGGCTTGTTACGCTCATGCTATAGATGAGATAATTCACTATAATGAATTTCACCTGTTAGTTTCAGGAAGTTTACTATGTGAAATTCGTGGCAACACAACGATGATAATAAAAATACCACTGAAACACCTCTTGTCCTCTTACAAATGAAAAGTTGAATTCATAGGCAATAAAACACACCCTCGCTCAGTTCATACACTCGGGTTCTGCTACTACTAGGTCTGGTATGACCAGTAGCCTATGATGGCTAATGTTAGCAACTGTATATAGATATTGCTGTTGAACTGACATTATTGAGTTTATGACTCTTCTTTATTTGTGCTACTGTTACACTACATTTTAACATGTCACAGATGAACATTTCAGTCACTTTATCACAAAAGTAAAATAAGAGGTAAATACAGCATGCCATTTTTTGTAATGTAATTGCCACTGTTCAGCAAAAGATACATAGGCTAAAATAATAACTATAAGGTGGAAATTTAAAATATATACAATGCCAAAAATAGGTTACCAGTATGGATCATAAAATATATCAAATATAGATACATATAGACCTATGTATGAATAATATTAAATTTGAAGTATAGATACGAGGGTATGATTAATTCAGAATGTTCATGATTATGTCCATGATATTGCACATAATGTCCCATTATTGCACTGAGTGTAAGTCCCATATATCAGTTGTAAAGAGTTGAAATGATGAAATAATTCAATACGATGTAATCCAGAGAAAAAGAAAAAAAAGAGTTAGACCAAACGAACAGCGCAAAACTGGAGGCTGGAGCCAACCCAGCACCAATGGCTCTGCTGTCCATCTCAGGTCTTTAAGTCTCCGACGCTGAATATCCTGTGTGTGTGTGTGTGTGTGTGTGTGTGTGTGTGTGTGTGTGTGTGTGTGTGTGTGTGTGTGTGTGTGTGTGTGTGTGTACCTCTATCTTATATGTATGCAGGTGCTGTTGTACTGTAACTGCACATACTTCTCATATGTAAAAACAAATAACATCTCTAATTAACATCCCATTAGGATGTGAGAACTGTGGCAGGGACCGAATGAATTGTGTGAATATATTTGTTTGCAGATGTCAACATGTGTATATACATGCGTACATATGTGTCAATCAAACCGTTATTGGTAAAATTGTACCCATCAGTGATTGCTAATGTACGCTTAAATGCTAGTGTGCATCAGTTTGGATTAGGATGCACACTATAACACAAGCATCATTAGGATTCTGACAGTGTGTTGATGAGGTGGCATGAAGGTACCATTGAGGAAATGTAACCAAGTGGAACCAAACATCAGATCTAAACCTACAGCCTACTAGGAATGATTAACACTTAATTTATACCCTCATTGGAATTAATGACTATTAGCTCAGTGATGACATCACCATGTCAAAGCTGCTGCTTACACTGTCGGATTCAGAGATGAAGGGTAGCTTTAAAGGATAAATCTGTGTTTTCATGGCTTTCACACTCTCTACACTACATGTGTTGAGTGGTCCTTAAAGTGGCACGAGTAACACTGTGTTAGTGTTACAAGAAAGTTGGGGAGAAAGTCATCTCTGATGTGAGCAGATGGGGGGAGAAAGTGGAGCCTAAAGCACAAGCCAATTAACACTGTAGGCCTTTTTTGTTGCTGTGAGAAACACCTGCTTAAATGGAAGCACGTCATTTGAGAATGATTAAAAATACTTTAAAATTACTTACATTTGAAAACACTTTAAGGGTGTGTTAAATAGATTTGCGGTAATGATATGAAATTGTAGGAAAAATGACACTCTTATTGTGTTGCAGCTCTACAGTGCCTGACAAAAGTCTTGTCGCTTATCTAAGTTGTAGGAACAACAAATAATAACTTGACTTGTAGTTGATCAATTGGAATCAGAAATGGTTTATATGAAAGGCAAAGGCTTCTGGATTATGCTTATTATACCAAAATAAAGTTTTGTATCATTCAATGAGTTTTATCATTGAATTAGGACAGAAAGGTCAGATTTGGCTTGGACAAAAGTCTTGTCGCATACAAAAATACAGCAATGTACGGTAGAAATTATACTTTATTGTGAATACACAAACATGCTACAATAACATCAGAGCATACGTAAAGTCATGGTGCCTTGGGAAAAAGAAAATGAGCTTGGAGGACTACATCCATACGTCTCGGCAATGACTCAAATAACGTATTGATGAAGTCATCTGGAATAGCAAAGAAAGCAGTCTTGCAGGACTCCCAGAGTTCATCAAGATTCGTTGGTTTCATCTTCCAAGCCTCCTCCTTTATCTTACCCCAGACATGCTCAATAATGTTCATGTCTGGTGACTGGGCTGGCCAATCCTGGAGCACCTTGACCTTCTTCGCTTTCAGGAACTTTGATGTGGAGGCTGAAGTATGACAAGGAGCGCCATCCTGCCGAAGAATTTGCCCTCTCTTGTCGTTTGGAATGTAATGGGCAGCAATAATTTGTTGATACTTCAGGCTGTTGATGTTGCCATCCACTCTGCAGATCTCTCGCACACCCCCATACTGCATGTAACCCCAAACCATGATTTTTCCTCCACCAAACTTGACTGTTTTCTGTGTGAATCTTGGGTCCATGCGGGTTCCAACAGGTCTTCTGCAGTATTTGCAGCAATTGGGATGCAGTTCAATGGATGATTCATCAGAAAAATCAACCTTCTGCCACTTTTCCACTGTCCATCCTTTCACCAAGCTGTGGGCCTTTGCAAATGCAACACACTTTTTTAGTTGTCTTCTGTTTAATGCTGGTTTGTGAGCACTAATTCGGCCATGGAGGCCACTGCGTGAGAGAATTCGACAAACTGTTGTTATAGATACAGTGGTTTCTGGTGGCCAGCCCAGAAAAAGAGCTGGCCCTGGACTGTCGAAGCAACAAACGGTCCTCTCGAACAGTTGTCTTATGGGGTCTGCCTGACCTGGACTTGTCATGAACTTCACCAGTTTCTTCAAATCTTTTTCTTATCCTTTCCACTTGACGTTTGGATACATTGAAGATGTCTGCCACCTTAGCAGCAGACTTGGTCTTCAGGCTCTTGATGATCAGCACTTTGATCTGTGGTTGAATCTTTGGCATGTTGTGAGAGGTCAGGTTGCACTTCACATGAAGGTCTGGTGTGCTGGAGTTCTTTTTATACACACCCAGGAATGTGTTAATTACAGTATTTGTCACAGGTGAAACTCTAATCTGTGATTGGTTGAATCATATAAAGACACGACATATAAAGACACGACAAGCATGTTTGTGTATTCACAATAAAGTATAATTTCTACCGTACATTGCTGTATTTTTGTATGCGACAAGACTTTTGTCCAAGCCAAATCTGACCTTTCTGTCCTAATTCAATGATAAAACTCAATGAATGATACAAAACTTTATTTTGGTATAATAAGCATAATCCAGAAGCCTTTACCTTTCATATAAACCATTTCTGATTCCAATTGATCAACTACAAGTCAAGTTATTATTTGTTGTTCCTACAACTTAGATAAGCGACAAGACTTTTGTCAGGCACTGTACTTAGGGATTTAGCCTGAAAAGAACCAAAGAATTTGTGCCGATATTGACTGCCTTGGCAATACAAGTTTAGCTCAAGGTCCTGAATCTTTGTGTGGCTACACAGCCATCAATCAAAAATGAAGATGCAACAATTTCCAACATTATTACCATCATTATCACCATAACTGTTTCCATGCTTGCGTCCGGTAATTGCCGTACAAAATGCAAAAGAACGAGGCCCCAGAGGCGAAGTCCAGCTGCCTCCACTCATCTAATCATCTGTCTCTCTTTATCTCTCTATTTCCCCCTGTCTTGTCATCCATCAGCCTATCATCATTTCTCTGTCGCTTCAGTCTCATCAATCACTTAGTTTCTCAATCACTAACCCCCTCTTGCTGCTTATATTCTGCCTCTATTCTTCCCTCCCGTGATACCATCAGCATTCCTTGCCTCAGTTTGTCTTTTTCTTCATTCTCTTTCTCTCCTAAACACTGTTGTCAGCCGCCTGTTATCTTCCAGTGTGTTTTTTGTTGCGAGCTGTTGTGTCTCCTGTCCCTGCTTCAATGTCACCCAGTTGGCACCCTGCCACACTGGCTACTGCTAGAGGGTGCAAGAACGGTGCATGTAAAAGATATGTACATGCACACACTTGGCCTCTCTTGCTAGGCCTGTTAGTGTAATCATGTAAATCGAACTGGGCGTCCTGCCAGGGGTGGGTTTAGAAACTTTTAAATGTGGGGTCAGACTGGAGCACAGTTTTAAAGAAAGGAAGCCCATTTGTAAAATCAGTAAAAATGTGTTGTGTGACGCATTTAAAGCCCTGGTCCTTGGCAATAATAAACTGTACATTAGGAATAGTAACATTGTTGTAAATAATGAATGCCAAATAAACAACTACTTAAACAAAATAATATTAATAAACAGCTGCTATTTGTAACTCCAAATAGCATAAACCCATGGACAGATTATGAGACAATGGGCCCAGGACACAGACTTGTAAAAGGCCCCCCACCCCTGCAGTACTACATCCAGACTGAAAGAGACATATAACGACTACAGATGATTGTGTGGTTCTTTGTGGTTGTTTTGCATCTCTTTGTGGTTGATTTTCCAACAAGAAATGTTAAGAGCCACTTCATACAGGGGCTCTGGTCCCGTGGCCCAGTAGGCCTGTTCACTAATACATCCATGATACTAATAGGCCAACTACCCATCATCTTCTCTGATAGACCCTGATCTGGTGGCCAATCAGATTCCTGCTCCTAGCTGCTGTCTTCCGGTTGAGAGAAACAGTAGAGAGACGGAGGAGGAGATGAAGAGAACAGAAAAGGGAAGGAGGGAAAGGATGAGAGCCTCAATAAGTTAAGTGGTTGTAATAATGTTCTGCCTCCTGACAAGCTGCTGGCAAACCCAGCCACCCTCACTCTCCCTGCCCATAACCTCTGCCCACAGTCTTGGCAACGGTTCCCCTCGTCAACGGGCCCTCCTGGCAACAGCGTCCCCTCTCCTTGAGAGCAACAGACTCACCAGATAGAGGACATGGAGAGCTGGATGATGTAAAGCTGTGTGTGTGCGTGTTTATGTTTGTGAGTATATGTGTGTGTAAGAAATGTAGAGAGCTTTGCTGAGGGGGACGAGGTGGTGTGTGTGTGTGTGTGTGTGTGTGTGTGTGTGTGTGTGTGTGTGTGTGGTAGACCTGATATAAATATGATAGATAGCTGCTGTAGGAGTGACAAGGCAGTGTTGTGTGTATGTGTGAGTGTGTTTGTCTGCTAAATGCTAAGTGCTTGGCTGATGGAGAGGCAGCAGAGATCAGTCTGTCTGTGTGTGTGTGTGTGTGTGTGTGTGTGTGTGTGCGTGCATGTGTGTGTGCGTGTGTGTCTGTGCGTCTCTATAAACCGGATAGAATGATTGCTTGGCAGAGGTACAGGCTCTTGTAAAGCTATGGGGATGAGATTTTAGTTGCTCTAGTAATGACAAGGCAGTATTGAGTCTGTCTGTGTGTGTGTGTGTGTGTGTGGTGTGTGTGTGTGTGTGTGTGTGTGCGTGCGTCAGACCTGGTGGAAAATGAGAGCCTGGCTGATGTAGCCCCAGCTGGAGGTGGGACTGAGGTAGTGAATCAGCAGAAGCAGCAGCAACATGAAGGCGATGCTGGCCGAGGCGTAGATGGCGTTGATCAGAAACATCATGACGGCGCAACCTACGATGCCCAATGCGCACGTATGCCAGGTGAAGTAACGAAAGGTGGGCCTAAGAAGAGAACAGGAGAAGTAAAGGTTAGGGAGCAATGCTTGCTTATATATTTTGCAGTTATTTTAATGTCAGATGACTGTGTATGGAGTTGTTTATATTCTGTTAAACCTACAGTCCCTCACACTGCAAGGGACATCACTTCATTCAATAACACAAGGAAACAGAATGTGCTGAACTTTATAAGTAAAATCTCCTTACATTGATTTTTACACTTAGGGGCAGCACAACAAGCTGTGAACATACATATTATCACCTTATCAAGCTGATGTGGTGAACGCGTTAACAAACAGTGGCTTATTTACACATCTAGCAGACAGACAAACACTAGCATTCATCCTCAGGGAAATATTTGGCTCTTCAGCTGCTACTGTAAGACCTCTACTGTATGTTCACCAGCTAGTCGCTAACTTTATCCGTCTGCTGGTGGGTGCTGGGCATGGAGTGCAGAGTGGGTTTATTATATATAATATAAAATAATTCTCTCTGGGTTCATCACAACGAGTGACTCCTCTCACATTATAGATAGTAATTTGATCCATTATTAATATAAAAAATATTGATTATAGCAGCTTTAAAGTCTGTTGATCAATTGTCACTCCTTTTGAAGGTTTGCCCATTGTTGCCCATGGAGGTCTGATGTGTTTGGTCGAGACTTCAACTTATTAACAGAGAAATGTCTTACCAACTCCATTTATGATGTGTCAAACATTTTCTTTATATATATATATATATATATATATATATATATATATATATATATATATATATATGGGATGTATATATATATATATATATATATATATATATAGATATTCAGGTTGTCCATAATGGCTTTGGGATAGTTGTTTGCAAGTCGATATATAATAAATATTGAATTGAGAATTTGCATATTGAGAGTTTGCTATATGTTTATTGTTCATGTTATTTGTTATTCTTGTTTGTTTTTTATTTAATTGTTTCATGTTTGAAATAAATATATAAAACTAAATGCAAATTTCAAATGTGATGTCTTTTTGAGAAACAATTATTTATCCCTGACACCCTAATTAATATTGACATCTTGTAAACATGATCTGTCTCGATCTATATAGACAAACTAAATGACTTTTTGATATTGCTCTACAGTTTTGACTATAATCTGGCATTTTCCATGTAATAAAGTATGGACATGGTCCTTTTAAGTACATGTCATAAACATGTTATCAACGTGTTATAAATGTGCTGTGTCTTTGTTTAAAGTTCTTTAGAGGGTATTATAAGAACATCCTTATATTAGCGACTATCTCACATCCAACACCTCTGAAGAGGCACTTCCCAAATGTCAGCTCTTAGACTGAGAGAGATTTAACAAACTACAGAGGATTTCGGTGAAAAGGGAGCTGAAATAAAATCAGATTCTCCGAACATGATTATCCATCCACTGGGTTCAAAAAGCTCATGAAACAGGAATGTCATACTAAATTAGTAAGGTCTAGCAAGAGCAAAGAAATACATATCAGGAAAAGTATTACTGCTTACTGACCTTATTCCCACGCTATCAAGTCCATTTTTCAGGAAGCAATGGCAGATTTTTTTCAGTCAGATCCAAAATGATCTTTATACTTTATGATCCCCTTCTTTTAGTCTGTAAAATTGGGCTGGCATGTGTTCATGTTAGGATTTCATTGCATGAAAAAGTCAACTTGCCATCAGGAGGGGTTGACCAAGACTACTTGAGGAGTGGTCAAAAAAAAACAATTTGTGTCGAAAATGATAATTCCCACTGCTTGTTGAGACAATGTCTCAACAACTATTGGATAGATTGCTCTGAATTTAATACAGATATCCATGGCGTGAATCCTAATGACTTTGTAATCACTATGGTGATCCCTTAACTCTTCATCTCGTGCCATCATCAGGGCAAATTATTTTGTCCAGTACTTTTATGACAAAATACCTGCAATATTAATGACATTCCCATCAGTCTCAACCTCTTTGTGTTTAGTGCTAATTAGCTTATGTTAGCATGCTAACAGGCTAAATTAAGATGGTAAACATTATACTTGCTAAACATCAGTATGTTAGCATTGGCATTGTGAGCATGTTAGCATGCGGATGTTGGCATGCAGGTCAAACGCCACTGTGCTTAAGCACGGCCTCACAGAGTCACCGGCTTCACTGTAGAGACTGGAAGTTCTTTATTTGAAATGTGTAAGCGCAAAAGCAGCAGGTCTTGGGTGCCAGACTGTTTGGGCGCTTCCAAATGCACCTGCTATTTTGGTTCATGTTTGTAAAGCAGTGCAAATGCAAAAAGGCTGGGTGGAGTGAAATATATGAGTGTTGTGATTAGTAAATACACTCTCAGCCAGTCACGTCACTGTCTCATCATCCTGAAACAGCTGAGCCAATCACAGTGATGCATGACGACAACAGCTCAACAAACGTAAAGTGATTGCCTAAATCATTTTCTTGTTTGGATGTTGCATAGCAGCACGATGTGAACACACATCACACATCTGCAGCCAGGGGCAAATGGTGTGGTGTGGTTTTTTTTTAAACAATTAATTTGATAGAATAAAGAAGAAAAAGTCTGGTGAAGCCGTTTGTATTATCAATCCGTCGCTATTTTAGTCCCAATTCTACTGTATCACATTGTAATGGTCACAACTTATCTTGAATGTGTCACAGCAGCGTTGGCACCGTAATGCATTTCAAGAATAAACATTTTTTTCTTTTTTGAGCTGGAGATGAGGCTGTGACGAACAGGATTAATGAGCTCCGATAATCCGATGTCTCATGCATAAACAACAGAATACAGAGTTATAGCTGACCAGTCTGATGTTTGTGTGACGAGGGTTTCACCATTTTCTGAAATGTGTATTCTCAGTGCAAAGTCTAAGAAACATTTTCCACCAGAAAAACAAAACTTGCTTCGCACTGCCTTATTCGAATAAAACTCCCAACTGTTTGCGCATCTCCTCCCACCTGTGCAGCGTGAGCTCTGCACATAATACTACACAGATGGGCAAAGTGAATTTCAAGGTCAGGAAAAATTACCAAACTGCTGTTTTTGTTTATGTTGAGTATCCTCTAGGGTCTAAGGTCTGATGACTAGCATCTTGTTTGAAACAAGTGAAAGGAAGATATGAGACTGTGTGCATCTTATTTTACTTACAAAAAGTAAAGAATATAAAATACAGCAATGTCATAAGAGTGAGTGAGCCATCTGGAATACGAACTAACTTTCAGCAACACTGAGGGAATCTTTTAAAATAGCTGCTACGCCCATGGAAGAATTTCATTTGTCTGGGTTTCACTGGAACATTTCAGTGACACATGATGGTCCAAATCCCCCTCTCAGAGACCTTTCCACCTTGGCAGAATACAATTCTTTAGGAAACACTGAATACTCTTAATACATGCTTTAAACAGGTGCCATTATTATGCGCATGATTCTTTTAGCCTCTGATTCCTGTAGGTTTTGTGTCTGTTGTTTTGTTTTGATATGTTTTTATGATGTCATCTCTTTGTTTATGACACTTTTTTATTTTGCTGCCCATCTTGACTTCCTGGCAGACGAGATATTGTATTTCAATGGGACCTTTCTGGTTAAATAAAGGATAAATAAAGAATGAATGAATACCTGTTGTTTATTTATAAATTTGGGGACTGAAAATAGTGAAACTTAAAGGCAAGTTACAAGGCACAACATATCAACTATATAAGATGTTTAAAAAATAATAAATAAAACACCTTTTTAATATCATATTTCTATATTAAATACATGTTCTGTTTTTGTTGAGCATGCCATTGTTGTCAACTCATCTTTATTCAACTCAATGCTAATTTCTGCACATTCTGTTCCTGATCCTGTGTCAGTGTTACCGAGGCTCTACTTGTGACTACTTGCTTTGCTTTTGACATCATGATTTTTTTAAACCCATTGCCCCATACTGTCTCATTTTCAAACGTTTGTGACTGATGCTCCAGTGGTCCATGCTGCAGCTATCTGGTTTCTTTGTACCACTGAGCCATACCACTACACTACATTTACTACAACTACTACAACCACTGTAAATTGAATACTAATCAACAGTAGTGGCAGCTGATGTCATACATGCAAACAGACTCAGGAGCAGGCAACACACCATTTCCTAATGCGTGACTGCACGGCAGTAACCAAACAAATATGGCGTTAATGGAGTTGGGACAGGAGCAATTAAAACAAACACCACACATCAATAATAAGCTGCCTCTGCATACTGCTGTAGACCTCTCAGTGTTTGGGTGCATAAGCTTGAATTCATATATGAATGAGTGCCTGAGTTGTATTCCTTGCACATACAGTATGTACCCGTCAAAATATACTTCCATAAATGTGTGTGCCATTTAAGTGTACATTAGCTGAAAGGGTGTTGGAGTTGGGAGCTACAGTACGCAGCGGATGAAGCGCTCACATATTTAGAGGATCATGTAATTGAACCCAATTTCCCTGCAATAACTGCAGCCGTGTGGATAAACAGCCATTAAATAGTCCCAGCTGTAATTACACATGCAGCTCAAATGACCGACTGGCTTCCTCCTCGGATACACTAACAGATTTAGACTCAAGTAACCGCTGCCGAACACAACGCAGCAGAAAGTAAAGGAAAGTGCGAAAGTATCCAGAGGGCAGCAGGGGGTGAGAGCACAGGATAGTAAATTAAAAGAGAAACTATAGAAACGACAGATAGACAGCCATTAGCCCCATATTGGTCAAGTTTTCTTCATTGATAAGGGAGGAGCAAAGAAGTTTAGACGAAGAAGATGAAGCCTAATAGCTTGATGATCCTCTAACGTTGCTCCAGCAACATTTTTGGTTCTTAGTAACATATATGACAACTATGCCATGGCATTTGGTACAGACATTCATTTTCCATTCAGGATGAATTGCAATCACATTGGTGTTCCTCTGACCTTTCATCTAGCTTCGCATGAGCCTCAGCTCTACTTTGTGTTTTCAATCAGCAAATGTTACTACGATGATAAACATGGTAAACATTACCAGTTAAATATCAGCATGTTAGCACTGTCATTGTAAGCATGTTAGCATGCTGACATTAGCATTTTGCTCAAAGCATTACTGAGCCTCCTGAAGTTGAAACATTTACTTGTCAGTTCTCTCTGATGAACAACCTATGTAATTGATACACACAAGTATGTTTTGGCTTTTCTATGCAGGAATGTCTTCTTACTTATTGACTTACTGTTTTAGATCGCTGCAGACTGTTTTAACGTGGTATTTGTACTTCTCACCAACAAAGGGGCCGAGAGCAAGACTCATCATCATGCTGTAGTTGTCCTTTCTGAGCAAGATATAAAACTAACTCCAAAGCAATACACCCTCTCTTGACCCTTTAGTTTCCTTTGGCATACAGCATCACACCGGCTGGGATGCTTAACATGAGCCTGCTGTGTGGAGTTTACCGATGTAAACAGAAGATTTATGGCTCTTTAAAATTCTGTTGACTCTGCCATTTGGTTAGTTTTATCTGACTATTTTTAGGCATATACATTCTAGACAAGTTGCAAAAACGTACTCTTGTCTGGGTGGAAAGTCCTCAGAAACAGCATTTAGATCACATGGGACACTTAAACTCACCACTGAATGAACTGATGAAAAAAGTTAGATGGCTATCAGCTCTTTGAGCCAGAGTCGGACATGTTTCATTGCAGGTTTTACTGAACCTGTTGAGTAAATCCTCCCACGCTCAGTGGAATGATTAGCCTGGTTGACACCAGACCTTTCTTAGCTGTAACTGAGAGTGGCTCTGGGAAAGGTTCATTGACAGTTCATTTCCAAAGGGGCGTCACCAACGGACGCCGCTCCCTGGGCGCATTGGATAGTCCAACCAATCAGACCAACGATCCGGGTGACGCTGCTCTTCGGTAGCCGTCATGTTGAATGTAAACAAAAAGCTGCTCGCTGCTCGCCGTCTCTGCGCTATTGTCGTCGCGCAAAGCCCGCCTCAGCGGTTGTGATTGGTGCCTCAATTTCGGGGACATTGGAAATGGATTTGAATGGGCTCTTCGCCAGACTGACTTTCAGAGCAAATCTCAAATTTGCCAGAAGTTTGTCAGGGTTTACCCAGGCTATGGAATGATTTCGCCAGTGAGACTTTCAAAAGAAATAATAATAAAGCATATTAACTTGTTAAAACTCGGTAGGAATATCATATTTATTATAAGTGGATGACAATATCATCCTGACATATCAGCCCCATTCTAGCCCGTACCCACTGTTGCAGCGTAATGACCTACTGTCTTTAAACTTTGCTTTTATTTCTTCTCGACTTGATCACTTAGCATTGGCGGCGCCCACAATTCTCTCATCTTCTCCCTCTCTCCATCCGATTGGAGAGCAGGTGCAATTACGATAAAAGCTCGCACACCAGGTCCGCCTTTCCCCACCCACCTCTTTTGTCTGAGGTCCCTCTATCATCAGCGGCAATGGTACCTCCAGACAATCACCTCGCTCTCACCCCCTCTGCCGTCTCTCTTGTTCTCCAGCGACTGATGTCACTTAGCTGACACAGCAAAAGCACCCTGAAATAATCGCTGCCAATCAGTCCTTAGAGACATTAAGAAAAAGAAATGGATGAAGATGGAGAGAGGAGACCCGCTTTTAGCCAAAGACACGTCATAATTGAGGAAAGCGGGGACAGAACGTTATCCTTATAGTCCACATACACCACACACACACACACACACACACCACACACACCAACACACAAGGGGCTGCCAGGTTCTATAAGTGAGAGGTCAGAGAGTGTATGAGACGTTACGTCAGGCAGCGTCCCAACACTGGCACAACATCAGTGGAGACTGGACTGACCTTAAGAAACCACTTAAGAATTTAAGAAACCACTTGATATTGGATCAGCCTAGTATAACAGGGGAACCAATTCAGCTCAATGTAACTTGACCTACAACTACCTGAACACAACTGCATGATGGGATGAATCTCAAGTCATCTTGTTATCTGATAAACCTCAGCACAACATATCAAGAAATCCTGTCAACCGGTTTGATTTCAGGCACGCACCTTAATCCTCAACCCATTATCAAGTCATACCCATCCATTAACACATAATGATTCTCTAATAACCTATTTTCTCTCATCCATCCAGACACAGTTGATGATCCATCTGGATTTTTACACACTCCAATCTGTCAAATCACTCGGACTCATATTGGACAAAGGTCGGGCCGGGCAGAGGACAAAGCTTTTGTTTTTGGAGCTAATGGTTCAGCTGGTCAATTCACACATTATTACAAAGGCAATCAAGGTAGCTGCAGAGAATGCTGCTGTAATTTGGACATCACATGGCGCTGAGCTGGTAAAAGTAAAAAGAGTGTGTGTTAAGCCGCCAGTTGTTGTCACTCTACAGTTGCCCACTCTGACTGAATGTCATTGCCTGTGTGTGACCGAGTTCCACACTTTCCACAAACATCCTTTGGCATCCGTGTGCAGCGCTCAGTTGTGTCCTGAATCCTGGCCACTGACACTGTGATACCGTGTGTACATGTGTTTATGTGTGTGTTCATGCGTGTTTAAGCCACAAATACAAGTGTCGGTGCCCATGTAGCATCAGCAGAAGGACACACAGCACCCTCTGAGGAACACTCAACACAGCTGGAGCCACTGCTGATAAAGCTGCAGCCAACAGAAGCCTCCTCACACAAAACACACACACAAAGATAAAAAGGCGAACACACAAAAATAAAGGAAATGACTCACAAGCAGCACACACACACACACACACACACACACACACACAAAGCAAAAGATGCAGTTGCATTCCTTTACTCTCCTGTTACACTTTATACTTTTATACACGCGTTTGTACACACACACACACACCACACACACACACACAACACACACACACACACTTAACAAGCACACATCTTTTCCGCTACATCATAATTTCATTCCCTCCCCTCCCCTACACAACAGCTAATTTAAAGGAAAGCCAAATATTTCTGCTAAATTAGTTATGCTAATTACAGGCCAGTTCTCAGGGGAGAGACGGCGCTAAATGGCTTTTAATTCTTTTTGCCTGGAAAGAGACGTGGGAGAGATCCAGACAGAGAGCGGAGTGAAAGAAGCAGAGAAAGCAGACAAAAAAAATAAATAAAATAAAACCCACACAAACAACTACCGTTGAAATTTTCCCAGTAACACAGCAACAATGAACTAGCAGAATTAACAACTCAGGGGAAGGAGGCCCAAGCGGGCGGGCGGCCAGACAAAAGCTGCCTTATCAGCTCCAGGGGCCCCGGGTTTTGTGGCTAACTTTGTGTCCTGTAGCCTTTGCCAGCGGTCACACAGTGATAACGAGGCATGAGCAGATAGCACACAGCACTGTACACGGAAGGCACCAGAGGAAACACTGGGCGCTCGGAGTGTGCTGTACAGAAGTTAGTTACCATATTCTCTAACACTAATACTACAAAGCAGACATACTGATATACTGATGTTCACAGCGCACTCTTGTGGCTGTTGAAATTGATGGATTTTAACATTCTTACTTAATGTGAAATGATTCACGGTACAGCCAAAGTATAGCAACTTCATTAACTAAAAGCTGGTAAATGTAATTTTCCAAAACGTATCACTATTATTTTTAGGTGTCAGGTACTCAAAATCACATATGCACTTGGGATGAATGAGCAAATAATGGTTTGGGCAGGTGCAGGTGAATAATTGACTTATGTGCACATCCAAGTGACATTTGAATTCATTATTTCCCACAGGCGAGAAGCTTTTTCCTCACAATGGCCTCTTTATGTCAGCACGTTTTCATCACAATAATACAGCAGGTCTCTGAACTGAGCTCAAATGAGCTGCAGAATTGTAGATTGAGGAGATACCAGATTTAACAAGAGTTAATCCAATGTTAGCTACATGACAAGAGCTAACCCTTGGACAAGCTTTGGTTTGGTTGTAATTTGGCTGAACAGACCATTTGAGTATCATTCATATATATATATATAATATATATATATATATATATATATATATATATCTATATATATATATATATATATATATACAATATACACCACACACACACACACACACACACACACACACAGGCCATATTAAAAGGATTCTCTAGCAAATACACCCGTGACTTTTCAGAAATATACATTTTATCTTCCCTCCACCTGTGGACCAACACCATGTTAATACCGGTGCACATTATTTATTACCAAGTCAGCCTCAGCAGCGGCCAGAAGACAATAACACAGGATGGACACAGACTCGACTAAATGTCTTAGCTATGCTCAGTACAAAAATCACACATCACTGACTCCATATGACAAAAGAAGAAAGTCTGAGATCTGACGATGATCACTGCAGACACTGGCAACTCCTTAGTTTCCATGACTATCAGCTGTTGGGGTTCATTTCAGTACAGGGTCAAGAAACACCGACCTGAATTAGCAAAAGCGGGAGCTGACGTATACTTAGGCTGTTCCTTTGGATTCGGAGACAACTAGATGATGTTAAACTGTATTTGTCATTGTCAAACTGGGTCAAAATATACTTGGGCAGCTATTAATATACTTGGGTGTGACATGTTAGTGTAGCCTATGTGTGTGAAGTTGATCTGCTCATCTCTAGTGAAGACCTCTCTTGAGGTCTATTAGATCTTAAAGTGCTCATATTATGCTTTTTGGCTTTTCCCCCCTTTCCTTTATTGTGTTATATATCTTTTTGTGCACGTTATAGGTTTACAAAGTGAAAAAGCCCAAAGCCCCCCCCAAAGGGACTTACCATCTCCAACAGAAAACACTGTTCACAAACTGCTCCAAACAGCTCTATTGTAGTCCAGCCATTACTTCTGCAAACGTGCGTCACTTTGTAACACACGTTATAATGTTCGCCTAGCTGCTAGCATGGCACTCCCTCATGCTCTGCAACTGACTAGCTAGCAGTCCTTACTGCCCATGTGTGACTCCCAACAAATATGGTACAAAAGTGAGATGGCTCACTCTGTAGCTAAAACAGAGAGCTCAACACACAGGGTGAAAAGAGGAGCTGCAGCAATGTGCAGTACAACAAATATATGGTGTTATCTAAATACAATTATGAACCTGAAAATAAGCATAATATGAGCACTTTAAACAAGGCAGAATAAAAGAGATCGACCCAACAGTATCCGAAAACTGAAATATGCCATGTCTTTGCGCACACAAACAGCATAGTATTTGTGCCTGGGTTGCAGTGTACATTTGACGCTGCTTCCTGTCGATCACCTGCCACCAACAAAAATACATAATCAAAACATGTTGTCTTACAAACTGCACTGTCACAGACACACTGTTCTTATTCAGGCTTTCTTTATGTAGTGGGACAGCAGTTCTTTTAAAGAATTTGTCTCTGAATATTTCCCATCAATTATGAGACAAAATTGCTGATTAGATACTAGTATGATGAAAATAATGTACATTAGACGTAGACAATAGAATATGAGCTTAAATTAAATATATGCTATAAAGGCTCATTAAAAGAGAAAACATAAGAGTCATTTCCCCCAAATATATAGTTCCAGAGTTCACAATGGTTATACAGTACTTTTACCATGCAGCTTTATAAGCACTAAAAAGGCCTGAGTTGTGAAAAAGGACTGCTCTGAATAGGATATTGTTCTATTGGTCATCTTCCCTAAAATCTGACAAGAATAGTTTGGGATAAAAAACATTCTCTCTGTGCTTACATTTAAACACAAAGTAAAGAATAGCAGGTGAGAAGACAGGAGTTTCATTTCTCAGCCTTTCAGCGAGGTATTAATCACCAAACAGCTCCAGTAGAGTTGACAATTGTGGTCCAAATGCAACTATCAATTCAATCCACTAATATCATTATACAAAATAGTAATGTTGAATAAATCCCAAAGTGCTGAGAGAATCAAGAATCAAGAAGATAATGACTTTGTTTTCCAGATGTTCGTCTGGTGCTGTATCCTGGTGTCAACTAGACTTGACTGATGTGTCCTTGATGTGGAAAGAACGTTCTCACACGTCTTATGACTAATTTTCAACTAACACTGCAGAGGAATACATAACAGCAAACGCAGAGCTGCAGTAGAGCTGGGCAATATATCGATATTATATCGATATCGTGATATGAGACTAGATATCGTCTTAGATTTTGGATATCGTAATATGGCATAAGTGTTGTCTTTTCCTGGTTTTAAAGGCTGCATTACAGTAAAGTGATGTACTTTTCTGAACTTACCAGATTGTTGTAACTGTTCTATTATTTGCCTTTACCCACTTAGTCATTATATCCACATTACTGATGATTATTTATCAAAAATCTCATTGTGTAAATATTTTCTGAAAGCACCAATTGTCAACCCTACAATATCGTTGCGGTATCGATATCGAGGTATTTGGTCAAAAAATCGTGATAATTGATTTTCTCCATATCGCCCAGCCCTAAGCTGCAGGCTATCTGTTCTAACAGAAAATGTGAAGGATGGTGTTTAAAAAGTTTCTCTCCTCCATAACAAATAAAATCAGAAGCAGAGATGTCATGTCGTTTGAAATGTACTTTATAACCAG